>NW_009215127.1:834-47664 GCF_000690835.1 Fulmarus glacialis
TGAGCACTTGCCAGTGAAGACTGAGGCAAAAAAGTCATTGAGTACCTCAGCCTTCTCCATATCCCAGGTAACCAGGTCTCCCGTTTCATTCCGGAGAGAGCCCACATTTTCCCTAGTCTTTGTTTTATCACCAACGTACCTGTAGAAGCTTTTCTTGTGGCCCTTGATGTCCCTGGCTTTAGGATGCTTTTACCCTAAGTATGCTTTCATCTTTGGGTCTCCCAGCCTCTAACCAAGTCTGATGGATGTCCCCAAGGCTCACTCTGCAGTCAGTGGTGAGAGAGACACAGCTCCAAATGCTTCTGAGTCTGCCTAATGAGGAACCCACCCCTCCTGGATGGTGGTGGAGGGTGTCTGCAGTGATTAGTCTCATTAAGCCTCTACAAAAGCTACTCCAACATCAAACTGATGAACTATCCAAGTCAGACTTGTTAGCACAGGGTAAATGAAAATCCAGCCTTGGTATTTTAACAGTCTAAAGGCATCATTTCTGCTTGGATGGCCCTTAACCCTTGCACGCTCTGGATGGCTCATTCAGCTGCCGGTCACAAAAGGGAGCCCGACCCTGTCCCTGTCTTCTCATCAAGACCATACAAACTTACTCACTCTGAGTTACTGTGAATAAAGCCCTTTTGCTCTAGTTAATGAAACAATTTATTAAGTACCATCCCCTGCTCCCATGATACATACCTCAGCACTCATTAGACATTAAATCCAGGATTGGTGAAGGATGTTAGAGGAATTTCAGTAGGATTTGTCTATTAATTCCCTTCACTACTTTTTAAACTCCCATGCTTAGAAAAATGCTGGCAGGCATGTCCTCCTCAACAGGTAGCTACTAATGAAATTATCCACCAGCTGCTTATTCAGTAAAGCTCAGCTGATCTGGTAGGAGAACCCTCCCAAAAAAGTACTGCCAAGATGGTGGGGCTTGGAGCTGCTGTTACAGCTGGCGAAGGCTGGAGCAGAGGTGCATCACCAGGTCCTCACTCCTCCAGAAGTGCACACACAGCATCCCCCCCCCCAGCCCACATTTCCCACGTCTGCGGCACAAAGAAAGGCACAACCGCAGCAAAAGCCTAATCTGTGCATTTGTGAAACGCCCCAGAAACAGAGATACACTACCTCAAACAGAAGAGGACTGCTTATTTCTTTATCCTCTAGGAGCCAATATTTACTAGAAACATCTTCCTCAGCCTAGGACTTCTAGGAGATTACGTCTTGATATCCTGAAGACTTTCTTTGGTACCACGACGCGTTTGTCCCCTTGCGCCTCAACAGCTGCAGCACAAGGCATGAATGCAGCCAACGCTGCCTGCAGTGCTCCTGCTCGTTCAAAACACAAGCATATGCACACCTATTTCCAGGCTCAGGACTGATGAGTTAAAACCCAAATCTTCAGTCCTGTAGTAATTCAGGAAGGGGCTGAGATAATTCTGTTGAACCTGATCTGAGCGTGATGGAGACATGAGGTTAATAACTGCAGGCTGCCGCACAGTTACCCCTGCTCTGCACTAGTGTAGGATGGCCTTTGGCTCCAGAGAGATGGGTTTGTGTATTTTGCTCTGGTTTTATTGCTACCTGATGGAGACAGTTGTATGTACCTTCTCAATAATTTAAACTGACAGAGCTGTGCTGGACTCTGTATCTACCAAACCTCTTTGTCAAGGCAACATCCTTCAGTAGAAAGTCTGAAGGACTGCAGTATGTTCAGTGGAGCCACATCCATGGGTCACACATCTCCCACAGCTACTGTCCTTACCAGATAAATAAAAGAAATCAAAATTCAATCACCACTTTCCATCTCCCACACCGCTAACCAAAATGGGAAACACTTGCTGCTCCCTCCTCCCTCCAGCCTCCTCCTGCTCATGCCCATTCACACCCCATAAAAAGACGCAAGCACTGCCTTCCCTCCCTCCCTCCCCACCGCTCAAGACACGCCAGCACACTTAGGAAATCATTAACACAAATTACAGCCAAGATTATTTATCCTTAAAGAGCCTGCCCGACAGCAAATCTCCCTCCAGCCGCTCCCGGACTCTGCAGCTCAGTGCAGATAAATAGGCACTTAGCACCAGCTACTAACAACTTCATAAAGCATCTTCCTACCTTTATTCCCCCACGACATCTGCACACATGCACATGCACACACACGCTTGCGCTTCGCACGCAGAAAGCACTCAGAGAGAGGAGTTTCCTTCTTCCCTACCTGCTTTGATAAGGGTGACACGAAGCATTAGTCTATCAAGTAAGTGCCTGGGCTGCTGCATCGCCTTTCCTTCATCCTTCCACATCCTCATTTCTTCTCATCTTCCAACTGCAAACTTCACAATGCCTTTGCACATTCTAAAGCACCATGCTGTCAAAAATGCACTGTAGATAGTGATGGTGCAGGGGCCATAAATGTGTGTTTATGTTATTAGTGACGGTACGGGGGTAATGGTTTTAAGCTAAAGGAGGGTAGATTCAGACTAGATAAAAGGAAGACATTTTTTACAATGAGGGTGGTGAAACACTGGCACAGGTTGCCCAGAGAGGTGGTAGATGCCCCCTCCCTGGGAACATTCAAGGTCAGGTTGGACGGGGCTCTGAGCAACCTGATCTAGTTGAAGATGTCCCTGCCCACGGCAGGGGGGTTGGACTAGATGACCTTTAAAGGTCCCTTCCAACCCAAACCAGTCTATGATTCTGGGATAAAGTTTTCCAAAGACACAAGTGCCATAGAAGAGAGCTTGGAGATCCCGAAGCATGCAGGGCTTTGTATGTACGTGCCAGCTTAGCACTGATATCTGAAAGTATAATACTTAGAAATGGTTCCTGGGAAAAGCTCTCAAGCACTGGGTTCAAGACTGAAGGGTTCTCCGCTAAGAATGGAGGATGTTAATGGACCTGTAAGTTATCACGAATTTGCACAAAAGCCTGATGGCTTTGAGAACCACATAAGGGCTTAAAAAAAAAAAAAAAATCTAAGGGTAAAGCCTGATCCAGGGAAAATGTATAGATTTTTGCCACTGGTTGGAAATCAAGATTTATCCTCAAGGCACAGTTTCAGGCAGCACACTGCCTCCCTGCCTGCACCCAGGCCAGTATCACAGCGGGTTGCTGCACCACAGGTCAGCAGAGCAAACAGGAATTTGAACTAAGGTACCTTTTGCAAAAAAAGAGCTTACACAGTTTTCTGCAAACTATCTAGTAACAGGTAAATAAATACCAGGTTTGGTCTCATCCACGTAATTAAAAACAAAATAAATAAAAAAAAGAGGCATCTGGCAGGCGTTTAAAGGCCCAGTAGCACGTGTTAGTAAAAGACTTAATCAACAAAATCTAATAGCACCTCTCCTCTTTTAAGAAAAAAGCAGAACCTCATTCCTTTTTGGCAGATTAACAAAAAGCCTGCCCATACAACTGGTCTCAAAACCACCGGCTGAAACCCCAGCAAAGTTCTGGCAGGAGCACCCCCAAGTGAGATGTCCTTTGCTGAAGCATCCCTAAACCCAATACAGACTTTAGCTTCTCTGTTGGGATGCACTGAAGAGGAAGCAACTTTCTTTGGTGTGACCTGATCACAGCGAGTTCAGCAGAATTTAAATCAATGCCTTTGCCTATACATATCAAAAGGTAGGAAGGTGCCCTGCTTTACCCTTACAACTTCATTTTTAATATGCCAGGGTGGAATACACGTGCTTTGCTGATGAGGGGTTTTGGCACATGCTGACATCCCATTAACTCCAATATCATCTTAATAGACAGTAGCAGCCAAGAAGCATTACTTGAAATCTTTAAGCAGAAAGAATAAGCCCAAATCACTCCTAAACACCCCAGTAGCATAATAAACTTAGATAGAAAAGAAACACAGTGAAGACCATATGTTTTGTTATTAAGAGCTAAATAACAATGTAAAAACGGGGAGAAAAATCTAAAATCCAGCTGTCCTGCAGCAGCAGAGTGGGAGGGGATTTCTGCAGACAGCCAGAAGTGAAATCAGGCTGTATCTAATTTCAGTTTCTATCATGACACTTTAGATGAAGGGAGATTGAGAGCAAACAGGAGATAGAAGAATTCATACTCTTTTAAAAAAAAAAAAAAAGAGAGAGAGAGAAAATGAAATAATGGTCAAAACAGCTAAGCAAAGTCCTACTGAAAAATTCAGCAATATTTCCTCTCTCGGTCCCACGCACCAAGGGGACAGACCTGCAGCAGTCTATAGCAGGATACTCAGCAAAAGCACTCAGCAGCCCAAAAGGCATGAAGTCTCATTACCAGATGCTGCTACCAATTTAATTCCGAGCAGAGAAACTTGTCAAGAAGGCAGACGCACTGTAAATCTGTAAAGACATTTCCCTTTATATACACGTATATGCACACAATTTGCATTTGTTCTCCCGGCTGATGTGCAGAAGAAATTAATAAGCTTAACTTTAAATTTATAGTAAAAATCAAAGGAAATATTAAGAAAAAAATTATTTAAGAGCCTAAATGATAGTGGAATCAAGAGGATGAAGCAGTTGGTCTATAAAAACAAATCATCCTGAACTACCTTCAATGCCTTATTTTCCCCTGATTGAATTACAAAATTAGTCAATGAAGGCTGTAATATATTCGGGCTTAGTAAAATATTTGATGGTGTCTCAAAAAAAACTTCCTTGAAAAATTAATTCAAACTGGCTTGGATATGAGCGCTGTCATACAACAGCATTAATAACAAGAGTAAATTTGATTTACGTGGCTCTTCCCTGCTAGTGCCGGTCTGGGTGGCACAAATATGGCAAAGCTTTAAGCCGGAGAGGCTTGTCATAGGGACTGGTGTTAAGGCTGGGTTTATCTAACATCTTTATTAATTATTTAGAAATGAAACAAACCCACTGAATTAGCTAAGCTGCTGATATGTGTCTGTTTAGGGGGCAGAGCGGAACTGCAATAATTTCGAAAGCCACCACTGATTTGGCGGCTCAATGACTGAGCAGAGCTGGCTGCTTCTCACCGGCTCCGCGACCTTCTCCTAAGCCAAGCGGCACCGAAGGCACAAGGTCACACAGGCAGCGTGTCCCTTAGGCAGCAAACACGGGCAGAAGTAAGAAAACCAAGATGCAAACATCAAAAACATTAAAGAAAAACAAATTTTGGAGATAAATCACCAATTTACTGGGAGGCAGAAACCTGGAAAACAGCTAACGTTCAAGTGAGCTGGTGGTGACAGCAGGCTGCAAACGGCTTATGAGCCTGCGAGGGAGCAGGACCGTGCTCTGCACAGGGAGGAGATGTCCCCATCGAGTGCCGGGGGTCCAGACCTGGGGTAACCCCCAACCCTGCCGGGCACGGGGCCAGGAGCCTCCCGCACGCCAAGGAAACTCGACAAAGGGCAACAACAAAAAAAAATACGATGACAATGCTGGAAGGACTGAGCTGGGGTGAAAAAGGGTTTGCATCCGCGCCCTTGCCTAGCGCTGCAGGAAGAGCCGGCTGCAACGACCCCCGGGACAACCAGCAATGCTGAAACTGGGGGATGGGGTGTAAAAGCACGTAACGAATTAACTTAAGTTAATTTGGTTCTCCGGCAGCAAACCGCCCTGCCCCTGGGTCCAGCCCCCACAGTACCTTTGGGGACCAGCACAGAGCAGCACGGGGACCCTGCACATCACACGTCCTCCTTACAGCTCTCGGCAGCCGGTTCCCCAGCGTTAAAAAATTCCACCCCCCCGGGGGAAGGGGTGCCTCCCCTGCCCCGCCGCGCCAGAGCCCCTCACCGGCTACCCAGCCCTGCGGCAGCATCCCACTGGTGTGTGCACAGGGGTGAGCATGGGAATTTACCCAAAACCCAAATGAAAAAAAGTCAGAGAAATCGATTAAGAAATCAATAAGAATATTGATCCTAGACCATTGTTACCTCAACATTACGGGGGTTTTCTTTCCTTTTTATAATACCAGACATCTCTCCTTCATAAAAAAATATATCATAGCTTAATAGGTAAGACCATGCTAATTATTACCCGCAACATCAATCAGAAAAAGAGCACATGGTTGCTACGAGCACTTTGGATGAAGACACGCTTTGCTTATTCACACGGACCGTGCACCTGCTGATTGTGGGGAAACTCCGGCTCTGTTTTCCTCTTCCGAAAGCAGGACTGCAGCTGGAGCCCAGTGGAAGCATCACAGCCCCTGGGCCAGATCCGGGAGCATCCCTGGATGCCATGAGAGGGTGCCAAGAGGCTCCTGAACAAGAGGCAAGCGGACCTGGCCGGCAGCTCCCGCAGAGCCCCGCAGCTTGGGAGGAGAAGAGGCAGAAATCAGCCCATCAGGACGTAGCTCCGCATCCACAATCCGCATCTCCGCGCTGCGTGGCGAGAAACGCATCTCAGTCCAAGGGCAGCAGTGGCTTTACCCGCCTCTCCAAGTGCCAGCTCCACTTCGCGTAATGATTATTAAGCCCTGTCAGCAGATATGAAACCAACGGACGCAGCTCCACAGGCAAATGCTTCGAAAGCCGCTGAGACGCCCTTGCTCACAGGTTTTCGTTATCCGTCTGGAAAATTGCGGATGTCACAAGAGCTTTTAGAGCATCAAGATGAAATCGTCTTGTCAGCAACAAAAGGGCCAGTTCTCCCCTGCCCCGATCCCAGCAGTTGTCTCGGCACCGCAGGCTTCTGCACGAGCGGCCAGCGTTGCATCAGGACACCGATGCTGCCAGCGCCGGGGAGCCTCGCTGGCACATTGCCCGTTCTGGAGATACCGCGGCACCAGCATCTCAGCCCATGAATCTTACTCTAAAGGAAAATCAGGGTGAAGGAGAACAATATTTTTCCCTTCACACTAATTCACAGCCTCTTGTCTGACTCTTGACTGCATTAGACTGGGAAGAACTTCCAGTTTGCTGGGGAGGATGAAGTACACCCTGGGACAGAGAGAAGATAGAGATGCAGGTTCCTTGGCACCAGCTCCTCCCATTGCTGGTTCAGGTGGAATGAGGAGCAAGCCAAAGAGTTTTTAATCCAGAATCCAAGCAGACCCATCCATTTTCTCTGCCATAATTGTATGGTTTTTCATGCTCTGTGGTTTTTGAAGCTGCTGCAGTGCTCTGGCTTGGGCGGCACCAAAGACAGACGTGGCAAAACCACTTTGCCAGAAGCCATGCTTCTCAATGGGGCTCTGATCAAAAATGGCTTTTTCCTTTTCTGCAGGGAAAACCCATTGCTGGTCACAAAGCGAGGTCTTTCAGCAAGATCAGAGGCTATCCAGCAGAGCCACAAAACCATGCCAACACCAGGGTGCGTAGGATGCTGGGCTGCAAGCTTAAGGGTCCTGAAGTGAAACAGCCCCTTCCACAAGAGGCTGGTAACTCCTGCAGATGCTAGGCTGACGTGAAGTAAAATAACGAAGAAAAACTTTTCTGCAGCTATCAGGTTCTGGCAGATACAGGGAGCAAAGGGGTTGTGAGACACAGAAGATGGCCATGAGCACCAGCTCCACACTCTTCTCACGCCGCAAGCCTGAGAGCAGAGGGGAGATCCTGCAACACAGCCTTGAGTGTGGAGTAGAGCACGTTGAAGGCTGATGACTGGGCTGGGTTGAGTTTTCATGGGTGCACTGAGCATCGTTCCCAGCATGTACCGGTCCACTTGCTGCCCCTCAATACACCCTGATGGCAGCAGTATCTCATACACAGAGCCCAAAGGGAGACCTGTGGCCGGTTTACATGGCCACAGGCAATGAGATCTCCTTTCCTGAACCACATGCCAGGTCCCTTTCCTGAACCACATGCCAGGGTCAGGGTAACAGAGCATTCCTTCCTCTATCCTCCTTCACCAGCCAGGGCCATGGCATCAACAGAAGACCACTGTCCCAAATAGAAACTAGATTATAACCCTGCCCCTCAGACACAAAATATGAGAATCCAAATGTGATTTATTCCTACTGTGCACAAAATACTACCCCGCTGCCTTGGGTACAGGCTTTATCTTCTGGTCCATTGATTTTTAATAGCACAGTTGTAGATCAAAATGAGATGCCTGAGCATCACATGGGGTTCTGCACCGCTTCCGCCTTCATCAACAGACGCTAAACACTGGTGCCTATGATGGAGTTTCTTAGGGCTGTCCAGGACACAAGCAGGCTGTTATTGCACCGCAACAAATAGAAGTTGGAGATGGAACAAGCCCATAGAACATTGAATGTCCAGTGCTCTCTACAATTTGCTTCCTCAGAGCTTTCACCAGTCGAAGCTGAGCAGCCCAAGTGACAGTCCCCTTACTCCGCTGTCTCCAAATTTCTAGGCAGTCCTTCAAGCACATTCAGCCCAGGTTCAAAACCAAGCAGCACCGTTCTCTTCCTTTTCTACATTTTCCATCACAGCTCCCAAACGCTTCTCTTGTCAATCCCGCTATTTAAATCACAGTTACCCATCCCTTGATCAAGAGCGAAGCTCTCCTGCTCCAGCATTTAAGGACAGAGTGCCAGATCTCAGCATCCCTGGCTAAACACCACATAAACGAACAACAATCCTACAGCAAGTCACGAGGAGGAAGAGGTGATGAACTCACCAGGGACATCCTCCCAGAGGACCATTTATCAGCATTAACAGCAGCAGAATCTTTTTCAAAGAATAATTGGACAACTGCAGTACAGACAAACTACAATTAAAATATTAATTAAAGCCCTTTCTTCCTCCCATACTGCCCTGCACCTTATTAAAGCCACATCAAAGTTGACACTTAGTTGTCTGGTTGTTGGCCACCTTCAGAGAGGCGCAGGACAGTGCACAGGACACAAGGCAGATTAACTCTTCATCAGATTAATTATGTGGATTAAAAACAAAATAGCCTGTCCTGCTGCTGTACGTGGTACCTGTTCTGGGGATAAACAGAATTATTCTGGCTCTGTGCTGGCAATCCAGCATCTTTAACTAAAGCAAAGCCATGTGAAAACAGACAGACACCATCAGACCAAGCAGCAGACACAGGTTGGAGCCATGGAGGCAGGGAGCGGGCAGGCAGGAGCACTACTGCTTCGGAGAGGAACCTCCTGAGGACTAGCACCTTCTGCAAGGTCCTTGGGGGAGGTTGCTCAGGTGATTGAGCCTGGATGATTTCACAGTTGTGGAAAAGATGTATGCAAGCAGTTGGATGAGGAATTGGGGCGACTCGGTTGCTCCTGAATGGCGAGTGGATGAAGGCCATCTTCCCAACCCTGTGGTGCGAGGGAAGCAGCCACGGCTCATTCTCATCCTCTCCCTCCTCAAGGTTGTGCCCACCACGTATGCAAAGGCAGAAGCAAGCACGGTGCCGCAAGCAGCAGGGTCCCCAGCGCTGCCGCTTGTTAATGTTTTGCTGGTGGAAAAGCCAGCACTCTGAGCCTGGAACAGGGGCAACTTCAAAAAAATTATTAAAAATAAATAAATTTCAACATCTTTCCACCACCTCGGCTGGGAGTTCACATCACATCGAACCACAGGTAAGATGAGGGTCACTCCTGCAGCTTTTAACATTGCAATGTGAGAACCACTTGTAAAAGTCAGCGTTGAGACACCTGCTAATGCAGAACTGCCCCGGGCAAACGCCAGCCACGCAGTGGGGGTCCTTCGGGGCGAGCGCTGCACCCGGGCTCCAGCACCCGGCTGGTGACTAGAGCAAATGCACGCACCCGTGAGCGAGGGAGGTCACGCACGGGGAGGAAAAGCCTGCAGGAACATGGCGTGAAGGAGGCCTGGGGCTTCTCAGGTCACCTGAAAACTACTGATCTGACTCTTTTTTTTAACTGCTTTTAGTAGTTGCCTAAAACAGACACTTTGGTTTTGTGAAAGCAACTGAAATAGATAATGGCTGGTCAGTGCACTTTACATTGCCTTTATAAATAACCTATTAATACTTCTGGGAGTGGGAAAAGGTTTTATTTCTAGATCTAAATAAATCCTGATCTTCTGCTAACCATTTCTCCTGCAGGGTCATTTGATGCATCTCTCCAGCCCCCCTGGAGGCATCTCTCCAGCCAAGGGGTAGGTCCTTGCTCCTTCAGGCAGCACTAAGTGACAGCACCAGCCCATCTTTCAAAGCCTTCACCGGACTGACACCACCCAGGACTGAAAGAAGAGGGGTGTGAGCGTTAACTGCCGGCGGGAGAGCGGATCTGCCTTCACAGAGAGGAGACGCAGAAGCAGGTGCCTTGTCACAGCACTCCGGGGGAGAGGTGGGATCTCTTGAAGGTTTGCCGAGGAACCCAGGGCTGCATAGCTGCTTTCCCTTGCTGCCACCGCACCAGCTATGGACTGCATGCTCAGCAGAGGGTGAGGCACTTATCAGTTCAAAGAGCTTTATGCTTTATCACCCTGAAGGCACTAAATAAATAAATAAATAGCACAGCTTGCACTTCAGCGGAGTATAAACAGGTATTTATAGAAAGAAGCCCCAGTGAAACCACATGCCCTTTCAATCCACTTCCCAGACAAATAAAACCAAGTAATACTGAGCACAAGAAGTATATCAAGGGGCTTTTCAAACAAACAGAAGGATACCAACAAGGAAAAGCCCTGACCTTCAACAGCCCCACACGGTCGCTCTGTCCGCGCTTTTCAGGGGGTCAGCCCCTCGGCACCGCTGGGCTCTGCGCATCGCACACCCGGGCTCAGAGAAAGCAACTGCAATTGGTTCCCATTTCCAGTTCGTAAGCACGGCTCGCCATACATCCCTGAGCCACCGTGGTTAGCCATGGTTTTTAATGCATGGCTGTTTCTCTCCCATAGCCATGCCAGGCTGGCTGATATTACTTTGCTCTCTCTTCCTGCTCCTGCTCCATAGCAGGCTCCCAGGAGGATGAAATGAAAGGGGCCTGATCACAGATTTCTCCTGAGCGATTAACTCTTAAGGTGCAGGCTCTCCAAGCTGCAGAGTGGTTTTTCATTCCTATACAGCTGCAAACAAATAATCAGGGAAAAACAACCAGTGCATGATTATAGCCAGACTTGGCCAAGGCAACGTGGGTCAGAATTAAGCCTCATCTCAAAGGTAGGTCATGGCTCTTGTATATTATTTTTTTCCCCTTTAAAGCTGCAGCAATAATTGCGTGATGAAGGAGGAAAGAAAAAAAAAAAAAAGAGAAACAAAAAACCAAATCAACAAAAGCAAAAAGCCAGGTACCCGAGATATCTTTGCAGGAGCTGGTCCTCTTGAATCAGAACCCTGGAATTGTTCTGCAATCAACTCAGCGGACAGTTACCATCTGTTTATGGAAAAAAATGTTAATAACCCCCAATCATAATCAAATAGGCAACCACTTTACTTTAAGTACCTATTAACTAATGCTAAATTACAATGGAACAGCTCTGCAAGTACTTCTGACATCCACATGCACATCAGCAGCTCCAGCACTTTGATCAGGGCTATTAGAACAAACACTAAATGATAGCAATGTGATTCCTCAAACATTACAGAAGGCGTGGGTTGTATTTATTTACCGTTTTTTTGTTTCTCCCCCACCTCCTTGTTGTTTCTGCCTATTCAGAAAGAAAATATGTATATGCCTGTGTACAGACATACGCACCACCCACCACAGCAGACCTCGCGAAAGCCTGGTCCCCTGTGTTTTGTTTTTCTGTCCAAGGCTAAGCTTCCATATGGATTCTCCGATGCCCAGAAAGGCTCGAGGCATTGCCATCAGTGGGGCATCACCCGAGTTGTCATCCTCTATTTAGCCCCCCTATTTCCATGATGCCTGTAAAGGCATCTCTAAGTCCTTTCCCCCTCTCCTCTGGGTGGAACCGGCCGGCAAATCCAAAAGCTGCTGCAGAGAGAGGGAAAAACCAGGCGGGCAGAGCTGTACACACACGCTTGCACGCACGCAGAGGGGCAGCACGATCACACGCCTTATTTCTTTAGGAAACCAGATTAAAAAGCAATCGACTCTTTGCCAACTGTAACCAAGTCTGAACCATTAGCTGGCACTGTCTCCACCCGAGGAAGAAAGCCTCAGTTGGAGAATGCAGGTAGTTTTTAATCTCAGAGCCTGGAAAATAGTTCATCTCAGCAAAACAAGTGCTCTTGTCTCTGAATTTTCTCTAGCATCTTTCTCCCCGTATCTCTGCAAACTCGATTTTTTTTAATTTTTTGTTTTTTTAAAAGTTGTGCAGCACCAGGAATACATCACACAAATATGCATGAGCACACGTTCTTTATCCCTAGGCACTTGTAAATGTAACAGAAAACAGGAAAAAGGAGCATATATTTCAGTCCATCAACCTAAGCATTTACACGGCCTCCATCGCTGTGCCATCCGAACATTTTGTTAGTCCCAGGACTTTTCTGTGCCGTTATTATTGTTTTATGAAATTTCATTTTTGTTAGTCCCGGGACTTGCGTGTGGCTTTTTTATTATATTATGAAATTTCATTTCCTGTCATCTGCTGGGATTAAACTTTGATGAGAAGACTTGGGTTTACGAGGCTTGCGGTGACAAGCCTGACCCCAGAAGGTGAGGTGTAAAACCCTCCACCTCCGGTGGGCGCTCAGGGAAGGCAGGACACCGAGCCCAGAGCCGGAGCAAGCGACGACTGAGCGCAGGATGCCAGACTCCTTACTCCCATGTGGTCTATCCCACCTGTAAAACCCACTCCCCTGGGACACGGCAATACACCAAAGTGCCCTGACTCCCAATTCCTTGCTCTTTAGATCCCGTTCTTCTTCCCACACTAATACAAAGCTTTAAAAAGCCTCTCAGCTCCCCCTCTGGATACATTATCCTTTAGCAAACGGTTGCAGCCCATGTCTGCAACCTCAACACTTCGCATTCACTTTTCCCAGTGATTTCCCCTCCGCTGCTCTGTGTTGCCCATGTAACGCCACGTTTCACAAAAAGGCACTTTGTTTGCCATTTTTCTGCCACCTCCACCACCCCAGCTCCCGTGATCCCCCCCCGGAGCTGCTTCAGCCAACCCCTATCCCCCCCAGCTACAGGAACCAAAGTCGACAGGCAGCCAGAAAGGGGATCTGACCTCCCCCATCCCGTGTTAATGAATGCCCTCTCCGGAGGGAGCAGGGAAAGACGAGGGGGATGGCACGGAGCCAGCCTCCGCGAGCTCAGCCGAGGGACGCCAAGGAGGCAGGAGCGCAGCGCGTCAGACCCCCCTTCACAAGGAGCTTTTGTTGATGCCACCGCTCCAGCCCATCAACGGCATGCTTGGCAGCGCAGGCTTTTCCACTGCTTGGCTGCTGGCTGTATCAGTAGCCGGGTCGTAACCAGAGTGGTGGCTCTGCCAGGACTCTCATGCAATGCTCCAAGGGTGTGCTACCAGCCAGAAGACGACAAATATGGACACACCATCCTCTCATAGTCCTCTCCCAACCGTGTGCCCCAAGACTCAGTGACTTTCTTTTCAGCAAAGGCAGCTGGGATGTTGTACACTTTGCAGCCCATTAATCCACTTTTAAGACTGGTGAGCAACCCAGCAGGCTGGCCCAGGGGGACTTTCTAGCCCAATATGACATCCAACCTTGTCAGTCCAAGTCCACCTCTCTCCCTCTAAGAGATAAACCATCTGCTTAACACTAGGAGACGCAGAAGGAAAAAGATGTGCTCTGAGAGACTCACGAGGTGCTTTGGGTAACGTGTCCAACATGAACACACAGTGTTCTGTGTCCGTGACAAAAACAACAGGAAAAACCTGCTCCTGCAGGCCTGCCAAGCTGGGATTTCAACAACAAGTGGCAACGTATCAGCTGGCAACGAACAGCTCCTGATTCAGGGAGTGATGCACTTTCCCAAAAAGACTCAAGGTTGGGATTTTTTTTCTTTGTAAATGATAACATGCTGGGTGCCATACAGGATGGCTCCTGCCCAAGAATTAACTGATAATGAGGGACCCAGAGGAAAGTGCCGGCTGAAGGAGACTTGGAGGTGGTTGCCAGCTGCACTGTCCCATACAGAGTGTCAGAAGAAGGTAGGACCTGTTTGTGAGCCCCTGAAAGAGCAGCTCAGGACCACTCAGTAAAGTGATTTGATTATGTGGACAAGGGCATCACCTTATGAGCAGAAAACCTCCAGGGAAGAGGAAAGGAACAGCAGCGCGTTAGTGGAGTGAAAGAGGAGACACCGGGGAAAGAGACATCAAGCACAAACACAAGCTTCAAGATATCATTGCCAGATTGGGACCAACTGCAACAGCTCAGCTGAGACCCTAAAGCAACTAAAGGAGAGAGTAAGGCTCTGGACTCATGGACCTGCAGAGCAGCAAGGAAGGAGAGTTTAGAAGTTGCATTTTGAAAAGCGTGCCGAGGACTGTGACATTTCTTGAGGGGGTGAGAAATAAAATCAGTGACAGCTGCCACGGCAGGCCATAGCCAGGGTACCACCAAGCATCCCAACCGCTGCAGGTGAATGGAAGCGTTGCCTTTGGGTTGTGGATGAAAGTGGTGAGGTTTGGTAGCAAGCCTAATGCAAAGAAGGGAGACACAGGCTAAAGATGCAAAGCCTGGTGGCATGGCAGTCGACAATGGCGCTGTGGCTAAAGAAAAAAAGTGTAGGCAGAAGAGACACTGGGGAAAAGCAGGAGGCTCAGAGCAGGTAAGGCCATGTGCTAAGGAGGCTGTCCACAGGGCAGGAGGATCTGCAGCCTCCAACAGGGAGCAGAGCTTAGGCAGTATGAGTAGGCTGCCCATGGTGGTGCTTATGACACTTGTGACTCATTAAAGAGCTATCTCCCTGGTTTTAAAGAGGTATTTAATTTCTGTCAACTCCATCTCTCCAAGCAATGTCATCAATAAAACTTTTAGAAACTCTACGGGGCTGTGGTTTCATATCAGAGTTGGAAGAAATACAGCAGGATGAGGAGGAAAGCAGGCTTTTCTGGCTAAACAATTTTGCCTTCCAGAAACTGCATGCACAAGGGCCCATCACAGCACCCCTCTGGTTTCTGGGAATACAGAATATCCACTAACACACTTATCCAAACACCTCTGAACACGTACACACATCTGTTTACCAAGACTGGTTCCTCACATAAGGTTCACTCCGCTTTGATTCTTCCATTAGGGTCAGAAGTTACTTTTCCTTTTTATATTTGTATGTCTAAGCCCCACCAGTGACAAATGCCCAAGCACTTCCAAAGTGTTCTGACACATCCCTCCAGAAGGCACATAACATCATCCCAATTTTACAGATGGGGAAATTAAACCAGAGACAGAGGTTAAGACAGCTAATTGCCTACGGACACTAAGTGAGTCAGTAGAAGAGCTGGGAATAGATCCCAGGAACCGTGTCTTCCATTCCTCTACTCCACCCACCAGTCAGTACACCCTAGCAGATGGTTCTTATCATTGGACATATGGACTAAATATTGCTAAGTTGGTGTAGAATATTTGCTATTTAATTAAATGTCCTGTCTTCCATCTCCATAGGATGCATAGGGGAAACTCCAGCCAGAATCCCATCTGGACCCACTCAGGAAATGTCTCCGTAAAGCAAAAAAAGCCCCAGGCAAGCGTAAGAAACGTTCCTAAACCTATCAACCTGCCCTGCACCGCAGACCCCGGCAAGGCCAGGAAATAGGCTGCAACTCAGGAGGCTTGGAAGAAGCTCATGTTTGTCAAAGTCTGGCTTCAAATGGTGCATGCATGAGCCACCAATTAGCCTGGGAACTACTTTGTGAAGGCTCTTCTTCCAGCCTTCACTGGGCGCCACCAACGCTGCCCAACTGGAGATACCAGCAGAGTCACAGAAAACAGATGGCACAGAGTCATCTACTTTCTTCTGGCATTAGCTCTATCACATCACAGCACTTGGTGTTGGTAGGACAGAGAGACCAGTTCTGCCTGGCAAACATCAGACGCCTTCTCGTATTCCAATCACTACCAAGGACACTTGAAATAGCTCCTAAAGTGGTTATTAATGACGCAGAGAAGGAAACCTTCCAACAGAGAGGCAAAAGAAAGAGACCTTCCACATTGCTGAAAGACAGGTCAGCAATTGCTTTCCCGGCATGGACCTCACAAACTTAGAGCAGCGTCTCGGTCCCCATTCACAGACAGGCACAGAATGGGTGCACCCGCCTTTCCAACAGAACCCAAACCAATTTCACATCCTTCTGTTCTCCCTTCACACCCTGCGCTCTGCACCCAGTGCGACACAAGGGGAAACCCATGCATCATCAGGTCCGCAAAAAAGATTTCCTCCAAGAACATGCTCTCCTGAGTACAACTCCCTCAACGCATGGCTGGAGGGAACAGGCTCAAAGCTCTTCTGGGCAACCTGCAGATGCAGTTATATACCGGTAAGGAAAACACACGCATACTTCTGCCCAGCAGAAGTACATACAGGTGAGAACCACCAGCCTGTATATCTCCGTTACTCTCTCAACCAACAGAAGAGGGCTGGACAACATTCTCTTTGTACCAATACTGACAATGTAGGAATAAAACCACAACACCTTTCCACGTGTGCTATAAGAGCCGGGCAATCCTGGAAGGTGCCTCCTGCTAGAGGAAGGCGACTGCACGTACCTTTCATCCCAAACTTGGACCGCCGGCCATACTTGTTGATCATAATAAAGAGGACGACCAAGAGGACACAAGCAAAAGCTGCCAGCCCAACCGCTATGGAAACCTGAAAGGAAAAAGCCTTAGAGTCAAGACAGAAGAATTTAGGAATCTAGACTGGAAATACAGCACCTCCTTGCCCAGTTAACCCTTCCGTAGGCTCATACCATCTGCTGCAGCCCTGTGAATATCAGCTGTGGAGGAAAACATAAGCAAAAGCAAAGGGCTCTGGCACAGCTTGGAAGCACCACAGGCTGTTTTGCAGGACTGGGAGGTTTGGGATCTCCCTGTCAGCGATGCCATTCTGGCATCAGTTCTCCCCAGCCTCTCAATCCATACACCTGCAGGGAAGGAGGACCTCTGGTCCAGTGTCTGGGCTCTCCCTTCACTGCACCACATCATGAGCCTCCATTTGTGACATCGCCACTGTGCCATGACGTCACAACTAAAGCTATACTAACCTGAGCTGGGAACACACAGGAGCAGCAGAAAATTCTTTAGAAAGAGCAACTCTGTCTCCATCCAAACATCCCTCAGTACAAAGAACGAGGGAAAATAACACACCACAAAAAAAAAACAGAAGAAATTAAATAGAACTGGTTTTTTTCCGCAAAAAACATTTGGTTTTCCTAAAGCCTCTAATGGTTCCCTATTTATTGTAATTTTTAGTAGTAAATATTTATACTATAACAGTGTCCAAAGTCCTTCACTGGAACTGTAGTTCCACTGTGTCAGTGTACAAGCAGAAGAAAGAAAATCTCCTTGCCCTAAAGGGTTTACAATCCCAGGCTTATTTTAATATTTATGAATATTTATTCCTTCAAGTCTTTGCTCGAGATACTTTTATTGCATTGAAGTAAACAACAATTTCTTTGGCATTTGTCCAATTGTTCTCCTGTACTGGGTCTTGTGATGCATTTAGACTTCGCTTCCTTTTACAAAACTGTATTCTGCTATAATAGAAAATACATCATTTAACCAAGAAAAAGTAATTTCATTTTGCAACCCTTTTCCCTGCCCTTGATACATTAGCTACGATATTTTTAAATTTTTTATTTTACCACGCTCTATTTTCATCCCCCAGCTTGTTTTCTGTGCTTTATATTTAATAATCAGTGCACATTATTACTCCAGTCTCACTGTTCAAAGCTTTCACTTCAGTTACAGGAGATTTTCAGTTGGGTGAGAACAGAAACAAAGCTGGACTGAGTTTTGTTCATTCTGTTAACACCTGGTGGGTTTCAAGACCTTAAAAATTTCACATAATTAGAGCAATTGTGTAACATGCTAATTTTTTTTCCCAATATTTCTACATGATTTTTTTGTCTTTTTCTACCTGGGTTCTGCAGAAGAAAGATAATGTTGAGATCTGATAAGCCATAGGCTTTCTTTCCTCTTTCGTTTTTGGCATGCCCTGCAGAGCAGGAGAGAGGGCAAACTGGCATTGACAAAATTGAACCAAGCTAAATCTGAGTCCCTCACAGGGCTAAACTTAACAGTTCAATAATAGCATGAAACACACAATTGCCTGTTTGTTTGTTCTCTGGGTGCTACTTTTTTAGAGTGAGAATTTCTGACCCTGCCAGCAGCAACTTCACAGGATGCCTTATTTTCAAAGAGCTCCCTGGTTCCACACTGCAGACTCAAGAGGATCAGATGGTTCCTGTCAGTATTTTATTTGTCTGACACAAGCCACAAAATCCTTCTGATTGTTGTCTTGAGTCACAACAGAAGAGATTTTCCTTGCAAACACCTCAAAACAGCACAGGAATGTAAATACTGAGTCATCAATAACAAGAAATACATGCAAAACAGTTCTGTAGAGAAGAGGACAGGACTCACCCCAAAAGTGTCCTCCTCCGGTTTGTGGGTCACAGTGATCGGTGGGGTGGGACTCACTTCATAATCACCGACTGAAACCAAAACACCGAGGAGAAAAATTCAACATGGCTCCCATGGGACTCCCAAGGCACCAGCACGTCCCCAATGGCAGCGCCTGACCTAACGAGATCCAGTTCACCCCTAACAGAGGCTGCAACTTTCTACTTCAGAAGGCACCAAAATCAACCATCAGAGAGTTCCCTGTGCGTATCAGCGGAGAAAACACAGACCAGGACAACGCTGATGTCACTCCAACCTCACAAATGAGAAACGTTTGGGTGCCTGGTGTCCTAGGGTGGGTGGCCTCCGCCGCTGAGCTGCCTCCTAGAGTTTTCAGAAATCTACTGGGCTAAGTAGGGTTAAAACACGAGACTGACTCCAGCAGAACTTGATCCAAAGAAACAGTTACTTGGATGGGTTGGGTTTTTTTTTTTTGGGGGGGGTGGGTGGGGTAGATGGGGAGAAGAAAGAATCTGTTGAGGAAACACTACAGAAATTGTCCCGCTTCTCATCCCAGTGCACACTAGAGAGCATGTTGTAAATGGGCCATGACACACAACTGCTTTCGGGATTGACCAGCCCGCATCTAGTTAAGACCCCTTCCACTACACTACAACCAACCAGTTAGAGTTTCAGTGATATTTATCTCCAGCCCTGCCATTTAAGACCTCAAAGACTGTCATTTCCACTATGGGACCTTCTTCAGGACATCACTAGAGAGAAATGAGCATCTCCTGGGCTCTAGCGATTGCCCAACTGATCAAAAGCTCCGCAGCCATCTTGCTCACACATGGGGACGCCAGGGCTTTGTGCTGCCTCCACCAACTTGCTTTTGGATTCCTGATTTTTCCTCCAGGAGCACGCAAATCACAGAAGGGCAGGGGGAACCACAAAAATAAAACACCC
The DNA here is from genome assembly GCF_000690835.1 of Fulmarus glacialis. NCBI lineage: Eukaryota > Metazoa > Chordata > Aves > Procellariiformes > Procellariidae > Fulmarus > Fulmarus glacialis. The sequence continues at coordinate 20,139 of NW_009215127.1, forward strand.
ACAGTACGCAAAGGGCAAGGAGACACTTACTTGAGACAAAGTTGTCTGTACTCTCTGTGGAAAGGACAAAGAGAGAAGCAACACAGTTAGCAACATAGCAAAGGGAGAGTGGTCTCATTCTCAACCCGCCTCAGATACACTCCACCACCCCAAAGAGCCCAGGAAACCAAAACATTTCATATTTTGTCCTGTATGGGCAACTGTAACTGGAAATTGCTGCAAATGTGCCAGCAGGACATGCTGGAGGTCAGGATGGAGAGCACAGGGGTAACTGTGCAGGGCTGAAACAGGAGAGGAGGGATGCTACTGCCAAAACAGAACAATTAGCAGCACCCTGTATGGAGACTTTTGAACGGTCGTTAAACAACCCTGCTTTCAGCAGGTGAGCAAAGCTCAGCAGACACATGGGCTCAGCAGGATGGAGGTAGAGGGGAGAGAAGCAGGTTTTGCTCAGGGAGAAAGTCTTACAGGGACAAGGACCAGCTCCCAGGAAGGACAGTCCACCTTGGGGCAGTGGGTTAGAGACCTCCTCTGGGCTCCCTCAATAGCCTACTGAGCCACTCATGAAAGCTAATAGCATCTGAACTGGACGTGGAGGCTGTAGCTGTCCTAGAGCTGCCTCTTGCCCAAGATAGCTGCACCAGTTCCTGCTGTCAGCCACTTGACTGCTCCAGTCTATTCAGTAAAGCGCCTTCAGCTCTGAAGGCAGCCAAGGCCCCAGATGATGAGGTCTAAAGCTCTCGGTGACACTCAGTTTACATAGCATGAGAACAACGTCAGCTTTCAATTCACTCGCCCATGTAAGAAATTGAGCCTGATATTAACTGGAGTTTACACAGCTTTGCTGGCAGAGGGCTCCTGGAAGGACGCTGAAACGTTCATGCTGAAGCACGGGTGAGGTTTGGAAAGGAAGCGTAAAACAACCCCCGCTTGACAAACACAGCTTTCCAAACCAGGGGAAAAAAAACCTGAAAAAATATTTTTCTTTCAAGTCAAGCAGAAGAGTTACTTCCCTTGGCTTTTTCTGGCAAGAGGGGAAGGAAAAAAAAATAAAACAGGAAGAAATATTCATTTGGAGACCTTTTTTTTCCTATTAAAGCAGAGAGAGTCTAGTTGTAAAACTCTTGCTTCTTCTGTATTTTCCCCTTTCCGTTTTTCTCTGCTGGACTAAGCAAATTCAACAGAAACCCACAAAAAGTTTTTCCCACTAAACCCTATTTTTCAAAGCATAAAACATAGCCAAGAAACGTCAGCCAACTTGAGTTCTGTGAGAAGTTTCCAAAGAACTCAACACTCATCAAGGTGTGGAGGTAGGTACAATAACCTTTGTGGATTAAATAAGGAGATGGTAGCCTATGGTAGAGATGCCAGTGACAACATGCAATGAGATTTTTATCAGGAGATGACACAAATCTGTCCTGGGAGCCACTGCCCTGGCTCCTAGAGCCACAACATCGCAGAGAAGCGGGATGTGGCATGGGGCATATCTCCTAGCTCCCATTCAGCTTCCAACAGCACCTTTCTCCTCTCAACCTGGCAAGCACAATCTGGCACAGTACCAACAAGAGATTGCAGACCAGGGCTTTCTAAAAAACGTGGTCACTGGTCCTTTTCTATGCTGATAGGAAGTTTTCCAGGCACTATGCTTTCATTAATTAATTAAGACTAATAATCTCATCCCAGGTAATGAGAGCAAAACCCTTGCACATGTGAATAGCTATAGGCAATAAGCTTCTTGAATGAACCACACTGGGGAACCTTCAATTTATGGCATTTTCTGGAAGAATCCACCTTCAAATGGGAAATTATAAATGTCAGCTGCATTGAGTGTTTATGTCAGCTGTGGCAGTGGACAGAGCAACAAACTTCAAGGAAAGTAAATTACATCCTGCATTGGGCTGACAGGGTCCGCCAGGGTGAGGAACGGCTTGGGACTTCAGATCAGAAGAAATAAAAGAAATGGGTCAACTCCACACCAACAACACGTACAAGGCGTGGGTGAAGCTGCACTCGCAAGGGCAGTATTCTACATATATTTCGCACAAATGAATTCTCCCAAGAGCCTTTGACACAAGTGGCTCTTCAAACATCAACGTGTCTTCCCACATCACAGCATGGTTCAGATCCATTTCCAAAATCAGCTCTCCAGAACAGCAGATCTGCCCCCTTTTCTAGAGGTCCATCACCTACTTAAGAGCTGTCCCCATTTCACAGATGGGGAAATTGAGTCACAAAGGTGGGACCTAACAGAGCTGAGACTGCAAACCTGTGCCTCTCTGCACCCACCTACATTTGATAAGCTGCTCTTCTGCCCCGACAGCAGGAAACATAAATAGGTCAGATAGCCAAACGGGGCATCATCCTTGAAGCCTGATTATAAATTTTTCACTCCCATCCATATCAGCTCATTTGTTCAGTTGTCAGATCTTCAAGGCAGAGATTTGGGTTTGCATTTACAATATTTGACCTGTGGGAAAACTCTGTGTACATATATGGTGTGATATAAATAATAAATGAGAGTACCATTGGTATTTTTCTATATTTAGCAAACGCCCTATTTTGATGGATTTTTTGGGCTGCAGGGGCCAATTTACAGCTGCCACTTTCTCGTGGCATCGTTCCTGAAGGCAGCAGCGTGCACAGATCTTAACTCCATGATGGCCAGTGTGGTTTTGCAATGCCAGGGAGGAAACCCAGACCCTCCATGCTCGTATAGAGCAGACAGGTCACCACAAAAGTCTCTACTGCGCTCCCCAGAGCTGGATCTTCATGTCCTCAAATGCTTTTTTTGCAGTTAAGCCCTGAATCACTAGGGAGTACAACAGGGAATTCCAAACACTCAGTTAAGAAATCCCAGCAAACTGATGCAAAGCGACTAATTGAGCTATCGCATCTTTTGTAGACCTGTCATCCTGGAATTGCACATGTCATATTCAGAAAGAAAACAATCCTGACACTGCTGCATCCAGTTATAATCATCTCACAGATGCAAGCTGGAAGAAAAAAAAAAGGGAAGAGCTGCATCACTTTAAAGGGCTTTCCTTTCTTTAGCTTATAACTAGCCATTACATAGAAGAAAACTTTCTCCCAAAATATTGGGCAACCTCTTCAGGGGACCCCAGACAAGATCCAAAATAATTGACCAAACCTACACCCTTTTCTCACTGAAATCCCTAAAGATCTTAAAAAAAAACCAAACCAAAACATTGCAGAATATATTACACAACAAAAATATCTAAACCAGTTAGTCTCTCTCTGCATTAAAGAGTTATGACACCAAAGCACACTTGAGTAGGAGAATCATACTGGTCAGAAGAGGCCTCCAGAGGTCACCTCTTCCAACCCGCTGCTCAAAGGCCAACTTGGGTTGTCAAGGCCTTGTCTAGGTGCAAGGATTACTGGTGGGACCATAGTAAGACCTTTGGATTGCAAGCAACCCTAATGAGATAAACTGAATATCCTACCTGGAAAGGGTTTTTCAAGGAAGTGTCCTTTGATGGTTTGATTGGCTGAGCCCAACTGGTTGGTGGCCACAATCGTGTAGTTGCCATTGTTGTAGTGAGTGGGTTTGTTGAAGAGCAGGCAACCCTCAGACACTTCCCCTTGTTGGTAAAATTCCATGTGGATGATCTCTGTCTCCCGGAGGACCTGGCCGTTGTGCAGCCAGTGAAGGGTGGGAGCTGGATTCCCATGCACTGCAAATGCAATGCAGTGTTCCAGGTGTAGCACCGGCTCCTCCAGGGTTAGGATGCGAGGGGGATCTAGCAGAGAGAAACATGGCAGGCTCACAGCACACCTCCACCCACATCACGTCTCTGTGCACCATGGAAATTATGCTTATTGAAAACACAACCTCCAAATTCCCTTGTTCCTTCTACTCTTTCCCATGGGTATCTGCAAAGAAGCAGCACTACGTCACAAGAACCATTCCACGCTCCCCAGAAGGAGGCTCTGAACCGCAGCCAGTTCTCTTGGGCTCGTGAACAAGGGGTACAAATTAACAACAGGGATGGTCCTTTCACCAGCCCAGAAATAATTAAGCTTGGAGTTGCCCAGTCTACACACTTACTGCTGCTCTCCTTCCCTCAAGGGATCACAGGGAGGCTGCCTGTCCCCATTAAGGAGGACACTGCGACGTAGCACTGTTACATTACACGTGTGCAAGGTGCCCCTTGGGAGCTCTCCAGTCGCACTGAGCAATTTTGGATTGCATAGCTGTGGAAGCAAACATCCCTCAGCGGCTGCCTGTCCTTGGGGGTTTTGACTGCCTGAATATCCCAAAGGAGTTCTCACCCGCCGAATACCCTCCAGGGGTGTTTTAATTAAAGGGAGTAGAGTGGGAGAGGGAAAAGAAAAGCAGAGACTCCACCTGCAATTTATTGCATACTCATTGTCTTCCCCGCCCCCGGGACACCCCAAGAATTCAAATGTTGCTCTGTCATCGCTTCTGAAACCCCATTTACAACGCCTACATGTAAGGTCCCAAACCCCAAGGCTGGCAAAGTCTGAACTAGAAGAACAGAATTTTGTGCAAAGATGAAGGACGCAAAAAGATGTGGGTCTTCCCTAAAACTCTCCTTTTCCTGGTACCGTCCAGCTGCAAAGACAATCCATGGGGCATCTACAAGGAACAAAAACAATGCACCAACTTTGACCCATCTTTTGGAAAAAAGACGGTGAATTTTTCAGGCAGTGAAGGTGGTAGAAGAAAACAAGGTGAAGAGCTGGTTGGAGCTGAGCAAAATTCTCCCACCAGCACCCAGCTACCCTGAACCACACAGCCATGTCCCAGCCACCTCCTTTCACTCGCAAGCCTAGATCTGCATGTGGCTTGTTCACATCTTCCTGGCAAGGAGGATTCAAAACAGGCAGCCACCTACACACACAAACCCAGATCTTTTCAGCGTGAAAATACAGCGTGAGTGATGGGTCTGGGCAACAAGAGCAGGGGTAGCAGAAACTGTCAGCAGCTTAAGAGGATTACACAGGTGAAAACAGGCATTGGCGTCGTGGTGTTTAAGGTGTGGAGGAAAAAATGCTAAAAAGCAGTTCAAAAAACACCCGCCTGCTGACCAATCACCTCTGAGCTGATGCGGACTTTAATTACCTTCTCTCTTCAATCCATCAATAGTACTTATTGGGAGGAAGATGAAAGTAGTAAAGCATCTGCTTTCCTCTTTCCAATCCCCTGTGACCCCTTGTCTTTACAGTGGCTCCTGCACTGCGCTGGACATGCAACGCACGTGGGTTCACCAAGACTAGCCGGAATCCCACATGGGTCTCTGCTCTACCTGGCAGGGTTGGGGTGGGGGATAGATTTTCAAACTACAGAGTAAGGGCAAATATTACAGGCACAGCAACATATAGTAAATCTCAGCTGCTTGAGAGCACAAAGCTGTGTAAACTTCCTCTTAAGGTCAGGTTTGTGTTAAGTTATATTAGAAAGCACAGAGAAAGTTTAGCTACTTGCAGCTAAAAGTGAACAGTTGAAATTTGACATGTGCATGTTTACACGGCGTTTGCAGCTCAACCTTGTAGGAACAGATCTGGGAGGAAGCGCTCGCAGCCCTGAAATCAGAGGCAAGATTTACACTGGCTTTAGCAAGGGTGACATTTAACCTCTCACATGGCATCAGGGCGAGCAACTCTGTGTTTGTAAACAGAGTTTTAACCCCTCTACAGCTTTTCCTTACTCTGCTGGATCTTCCAAGAAATAGGCGGAGAAATGTCCACCACCAGTGTGGTGGAGGAAGGAATGACGCTCCTTCCCTGCTCTAGTGTGCATTTCTGCATTAATGGAAGCAGCAGGAAAGGCTGGATCTTCCAAGAAATAGGTGGAGAAACGTCCACCACCAGTGTGGCACTGACGCTCCTTCCCTGCTCTAGTGCACATTTCTGCATTAATGGAAGCAGCAGGAAAGCAAAAATACCAACCCTTAAGAGAGAACTGTGCAAGTATCCACCTCCTCCTCACTGTGCTCAGCTCCTAATCCTCATCCACAAAACCAGTATGTCACAGGTAGCAAGTGGCCATGCATTCACACGGTTCCCAGAGCAGCCCTCCAGCCTCTATACGGTCAAGGTCTCTCCACTGCTACTTACAGTAGACGGTGAGCAGCACGCTAGCATTGCTCATCCCCACCACGTTCTCGGCAATGCAGGTAAGCAGGAACCCGTTGTCCTCACTGGTGACATTCACCAAGGTCAAATTGATGGCATGAACATTGGTCCAGTTGAGGTTGGTCTAAAAGTCCCAGAGAGAAATACAGACAGAAATCAGTGTCTGTTGGCTTCTCTCCTCCCTGTTCCTGCCCGCAGAAGCTAAGGATCCCAGTTTCCCCATAAGACATGAGAAGGTCTCCAAAATCCAAGAACAACTAGGATCTGGATGAGGGGAAGACTATCTACTGGGAGGGGGAGAGCTGCAGCGCTGTAGCACTGATAAATATGGCTTGCCTCTAGAAAAGCTTACTTAGCTGCCTATTTCAGCTACAGCTGTTGCAGACACCTCTGTAAACAGGTAGTTTCATTAGAAGAGACATGAGTTAATTCAATTAGGGAGCACTGAGATACGAAGCTATCTCATCTTCACTTTCCAGCCATAGAGAGGGAAGGTTTTGCTGCCTTCAGGTAGTTCTCAGGTTCTCATGTGGATAAGGCATGGCCTCAATTTACCTTTGGATACAACCATTTCACGTTTCTTATAGCAGTCTCCACCATCTACCTGACTCTCTGCCCTGCATGCACGGACCTGGAGAACCCATGGCAGCTGCCTTGCCCTTGCCACATCGGGCGCAGGCAGCACCGAGGTCCTGTGGTCCCTACCTGGTGCGTGTTGATGGAGTGGAGATCGGCCACCGTCCAGTCAACGTCGGGCAGCGGCGAGCCTGAGCCGTTGCAGGTGATGACGGCATTCTCCCCTTCCCGCACTGTCAGGTTCACGTGGCTCACGCTGATCTCGGGGAGGTCTAGGAGAGCCAGACACCGAGGCACTCAGGTGTGGAGCAGCGTTTGCTACAGCCAGCTGCACGGTGCACACATGTGGACCCAGATCCTGCCAAGCTGTTTCCCAAAATCAGCCTCCAGCACCCTGGGATAAGTAGCAGGAGGGCATGGCCTTGCCCTACCAAGGGAAGGATGAGACATGGAGACGAGGGAAAGCATAGACACTGGAGATGTGCCAGCTGAACAAACCCTCCCATCACACTTGAATCCAGATTTGTGTCCAGTTCCGGCTGTCCTTCCCTTCAGACAACCCCCCGCTTTCCCATCTCTTCTGCTCCCACAGAAGCTGCTCTCGAGGGCAGTCACCTGGGACAGGAAAGCTGTGTGAGCTGGGAGAGGATCCAAAGTGTTCCCACCTCCAGAGACAAGGCACAGAGTGCCTAGTACTCCGGGCGAGGAGAGTGTCCCTCTAATTTATAACAATCAAGACAAGATGACCAAGGATGTGTCCTCATATTAACTGCAGCTCTCCTAATAAAAGGTGCCCTTGTTCTTCCTTGGTGGTGGCAGAAAGATTCACTGATTTATGGTGGCTCTGATTTACACCGCTTCCTTACTTGCCGCCACAGGCACCAAATATCCTTGCAACATGAAACAAGACAGTGCTGGTTGCAACAAGAAGGGCAAACGGCCTTTTTGGATGGGAAAGGCTTTCTAGGCTCATCGTAGAGGCAAATGGGGTAGGCAGGGCAGGGGGGAACTGACCGATGGTCCCCTCCCACTGTAGGGCAGCAGCACCCATCATGCCAACCCAAAGCCATGGATAGGGATACACATCCTTTCATTGCCATCAGGGAGTGACTCCAGGAGGGAAGCAACATTGCACTGATTTGGGGGGATGCCCGAAGAAAGGGGGCAGCGGTCAAGGCCTTGCAAAGTTGCATAGGTGGCCCTGCTGGGGCAGCAGGAAACAGCAGAGAAGGAGATGGGAGGGACACGTATGGTCTCACCAGGTTAAGCTGGTATCAAACGTGGCCACACCAAGCCACGCCAGCTCTCAGCACCAAAGGACAAAGACAAAAGGGTTGTTGTTACAACATCCCTTGAGTCTTATTAATACTTGAACAGACAGACTCTCCTCTGGAGCAAAGCAGATCGGTGTGGCTCCCTTCCCTTCCAGAAGACCGCGAGGTCAGACGAGGTGCTCACCCTGCATACCAGCATACTTGTGTTCCCAAATCAGCACCCTGCTGTCACCTCAAGTCTAATACCATCATTGATGGAGTCACCTTCTCCTCCCGTCCCTGATCCCTAAGGATTTTTTTTTCCTCTAATCCTTGCAGATTGTTCTTCCCATGCGGGGAGGAAATTACAGCAGTCTTTCAAATCTTTTTAGTTCATCCACATGCAGGCACACTTTGGCCAGTTTCCAGAGCTTAATAAAGGGACATCATGAACTTGAAAAAAAAAAAAAACATGCAAATCCAAATGTACATGCTGTTTGTCTACTACTGCTATAAGAAACAAACCCAAATTCCTAGAACAGAGAAACGATCATCACAAAAGGGAAACCTCTGGTTTTCCTCCTTTTTTCAGCCCACGAGTTTGACAGCTGCTTGTGTATAGACAGTTTAATTGTTCTGTTGAAGGTACACCTCCTTTCCCTTACTCTGCAAGGGATGCTTTCCAGTAACAATAGCAGGGCAATAGCAGAGCAAAAACTGACACCAAACAGGCAGCTGATGCGTGAACAAGGTGAAGGGAAAAGGGATAACTATTGAACATGCCTCATGTTGCTTCTGGGGCCACTGGACTCTTTTAAACATCAGCAGGGAAAGAGATATAAAGTCACTCCTACCTCTTCCCTACAGACATGGGCTTTCAATTGAAAAAACAAAAGAAAATGAATACAGATGTGTATTTCCTAAGAGTAATTATGAAAGATAAGGTGGCAGCATCTTTTAGCAATACGCTGTTTCTAGGATTTGTTAGAGAGAAGAGCAACATGAAACATATCTTTTTTCAAGACATCACGTAGACTCATCACACACACACCTTGCCAAGCAACAGCATCACACTGAAGGAAATGCCCCAAATGACCCGATACCTTCACACAGCCCCACACTTACACAGATACTCTATTTTTAATCCACAGACTCCCCCAATCAGCTTCAATTGTCTTGCTCTTAATCGCATGGTGAGATTCTGCTACACCATGTTCCCCAAGCGAATGGTTGAACTAGAAGTGCTGGATAGGACAGGGCTCCCTCCTAGCACCCTCCTGCCCTCCCATGCACCCAGCCCCGGGAGCCCAGCATGGGCCTTACCGCACTGGGTGATGTTCATCTCCTGCAAAGGGATGATGGCAGCATCCATATTCATGCAGAAGAGCTCCTGGTACTGCAGGTTCGCCTCACCCTTCTCCTGCCAGAGCTGGATCCAGCGGATGTCACAGCTGCAGTTAAAAAGGTTCCTCTCTAGTCTCCTACGGGCAGAGAGAGCGTGAGAAAGGACGGTGGGGTGGGGAAGGATGAGCAGAGCCTTCGTCCGGCTCCAGGCTCCCCAAGGAGGATGACCACCATGCGGGTGCAAGGGGCCCTTTAGAGCTAAGGGAGAATCTCCTCCATGTTATTTGCCTGCTCTTCTGGCACACGTTGTTTGCGTCTCTCCCAACTCCAGAGTGACCAAGGTAAGACATCCATGTGTTCACAGAGTCTCCTTCACACACGCACACAAGGTTTTACATTTCCTAGGGCAACACGTGGATACACACAATGTTTTTCACCGCAAGATCTGCACATCTGCAGCTCAGTCCCACAGCCATCCAGACACCCAAAATATTCATCCCGCAGCAAAGGAGCAGGCAGCTCCCCGCTATCCTAAAGTATTGATTCATGTCTTCAAATCCCACTTCAGTGGAGGTCCAAGACCCTGCTGGGCAAAGCACACCTCCAGCCTCCACAAGAGCTCAGTGAAGGTGGCAGCTCTTCTCCCGAGTACCTTGTAGGAACACAGCCTCCTGGTGACCCAGGACACGAGCTAATGCACAGGGTATCATGCATTTTAATCAAATCAAACAGCACTGCACTGAGACCCTGCTGACCTGGCCAGGAGAAATGGAAAAAAAGCACCGCCTTTAACGTACTTCATTTAAAACACACTTACACGTAGTTTATATACCAGGAATGTTTATTATAATTGATTTTCCAACCTATTACCCATTTCATTTACATTTTTAAAGCCCTGCAGCTCTCTGTGGAGGTACAAGGAGGGCAGGTCCCAGCAGGGAGGAGAGCCCAGTGCTCAGCCAGGACAGAGTTACCAACGTGGGTTGCAACGATAATTTGAGCAAAACAGAAGATACAACCTGAACAAACAAAATATCTCCCCATCTAACTGTGAAGCAGAGGAAAGTAAGGATCAGGAGAGCCAGCACTGCAAAAGGCGAGCTCAGTCATCCCAAAGCAGAAGAGCATCTCCAAAGGTCAAACGGTAGCTTCATGCAATATCTAGGTCCCCCTGTCATACAGGGGAAAGCTGTTTTTCTGGTCTGTTCCACGTGTTACTGCAAAATTCATGCTTGCTTTTACAAAATTAATTCCACCAACTAACAGGATTTGGAAAGAACCTTCCAAACATGTGCAGCTGCTGTTTCATTAATACAGTACTGCAAAAAGAGAAGGAGGAGAAGGGATCTTCTGGTAGCACCCAGGGGTGTTAAACCTGAACCCTTGATGTCACTTTGAATCTTCTTATAGAACAAGATGCCATCTGACCTTTTTTTTTCCTAGAACAGACACCAAATTAAACTTCACTCTTTTCATTAGTTCATTCCTTTCCCATCAAAAGCACGTAAACCTTTGCAAGACAGGTACAAGGCTCAGACAAGTGACTCAAAGGCCAAAGCACTAAATTTAACAGACCAGAGCAGGTTAGTGCAGTGATTTGAATGACGAGGCATTCCCTGCATGCTACGACAGGTACTGCCAGTGCCTCGCACAGGTTTTGCATCCTCTTCAGCATGGCCACGAATCCACATTCCCCTGGGGATTCTCCCAAGGTCATCCCCACCAGCAGGACATGGGATGGCACATGGGTAAGAGCCATGGGCTCAGCTAAGGGCAGATCAGGTAACCGCAGTTGTACCCTGGGATCCGGCAGGGAGCTGGGGGAGCTCAGAGGCAACGGGGGAGAAATTCTGCTCTGCTGCAAATATCCTCACAAAATGAGGCTGCCGGGGAAAGCTGCTGTCCTAGCACTTAAGAGCAGCTCTGTAAGTAACAGACGGCAGCCTTCCCGGCCCATTGCTAATTCATGAAGGCCCATAAATAATACAGGAGCAGCGGGCTTCAGGGCAGAACTTACCCAGGACCTGCCCCAACATCAGTGATGTAACTTGCTCAAGACCCCCCACAGGGACTTTTGCACAAATTAGCTCCCATCACTGGCTGGATGTGCCAAGTGCCACCGGCAGCTGGCATGGCACCACGGGTAGAAGGGGCACAGATGTATGCACCCGTTTTCCCTAACACACATAGCAAAAGCACTCTTCACACGTGGTAGCTGCCCTGCCTCCTCACTCGGTGCCTGCCCTGCCATGCCAGCCAGCCCTCCAGAGAGATGCACAGGGATTTCTATGCTCACACTGTCCTGCACCTACCCAAAAACCTGAACCTCCAACTCTCTCCTCAGATCCCATCAGTGCCCCAGCCTCGGGGCTTGTAGGGATCATTAGGGGCCACAGCTCCTTCCAACCCTTCCTCCCATGACTTCTGTAACATGTCATCGCTACCTACGACCCTGCTTCCCCTTTCTTCAAGGAGAAGCAGCACCTTGGAGAACACAAGGTGCCCTTTGGCCAAAACACACTGTGGGGCCAGAAGTCGTCGCCATGTGCTGTGAAGATGCCTCCCATCACAGCGGGAAGGACAACAACTGGTGCTGAAAGGCACAGCGGGGCAGCCAAGAGGTCTTCATTGCTGTCGTGTGCTTACGGTTGCAGCAGTGCCGCAGTGAGAATTAAGCCGAGGGGCTCCTTCTCATGAGATGTATCCAGCACAGCTTACTCCTGGAAAAGACAAGTAAACCCAAAGGGCATTTTTCGCACGTAGCCTTAGCCTGGAAAAGTTGCCAAAGCATCACTTGGTTACAGGTGTTCAGGCGCTGTGCACCTGTCCCACACCTTCTGAAGGCCTCATTAAAACTGAAAACGCCTGTGAGAAAGTATTACAGCCACAAGCAAGCTGGGGTCTCTCTGCACCAGCACAGCTGCTTTCTGCACCGAGGAGTTGGCCTGAAAAGGGACTGAACCCTCACATGAGCCAGAGCCACCCACCAGCCCCTAGGCAAAGCACAGGCTTGCAGCCAGGCATGCTCCGGACACAGCCCCTTCACACAGTGGGCACTCATATTTGGGACACAGGAAAACAGGGACAATCATGCCCTGCACTACCATTCGAGGGGACAATGACAGAGCTGAAATCCCAGAGCCATCCGGGCACCAAGTCAACTCTTCAGAGACAGCGATGCTGCAAGTGCCTGGCTGAGCCCAGCTTTGCTCCCCGCAGAAAGCTGTGCCCATCACCTGCCAAAACTGCCTGGACAGCCTACACCAAGGTGGACCAGGGCAGGAGAGGGATGCCATGAGCATCCCAGTATGTACTGGGACAGCCAGGACTTCACACACACACAGAGCAGGTTTTTTGCAGGCTAGGCAGCTAGATGAGACAGACGCCCTGTCCCATGCCTCCCCACTCATCAGCTAAAACAAAGCTGTCTGCAGCTAAAGCCTCTCAGAGGGCAGTGGAGATCCTTGCCACACTTATCCTGTCTGTTTTGATTCACATAAAACTGCTGTCAGGGCTTCGTACACTTGCAATTAAAACATTCTCCTACCTTGGGACTCAGACCGCTTCCTTAAGCCTGAGAACCAAAGAGCACCCAGCAAAGACAGAACAAAACCTATTTTTGTTTTTCATTTCTATTTATTTCCCAGAACCACGGCTTCTTTTGGCAGTCCAGCCAGAATTGTTGTTTCCAAACCCCTACCCGAAAGGGATGGAATAGAAAGGAAAGAACTCAGACAGGGAGCGATGCGTGGCGTGCGACAGCTGAATTAGCTAATGCAGAGAGCAGGCAAGGACCCACTGCCTAGCTACAACTCTATTAATGTGACTGTTGGCGGCAATAAGTTTTTAAGCTAGAGGCACAGACGATGTTAAGTTGAACTCATAACGTTAACAGAGATGCTGCCGTGCCCCATCCCGACCAAAGCCTCTTACTGTAGCGTTGCAGAAATCTACTGCAGGGCAAGCTGGCAGGGACTGCTGGTATTAGAAATGCTGATGGGCCAGGCGGAGCAGCAAGATGTTCAGGACTACAAGGTTCTATACAACCAAAGACGTAATTGGATCCAGAGCCTTAGGTCTTTCTGGGAAGGAATTTCTTGAAATGTCAGCCCTATGCTCTCTGAGGACATGACAAAGGAAGCCAAGGACATGACAGAGGAAACCAGCTGTGACTTCTGGATAAGAAAGGCCAATGTTTATGAGCTGTTGCATGTGTCTGAAGCTGAGTATGCACAGGGAAGCATCTGACTTAGGAGAGCTGTGCACACATTAGCTCGAGCCCTGCCGGTCAAGGTCAGCCCAGCCGGTCAAGGTGCTGTGGGAATTAGGGCTGCAGTTACTGGAAACCATTCCAAGCCTTGCTTCTGGCCAGGAGGAGAAAAAGATAGTACTCTTTGGAAGTGTGCCTCATTTTTGCCATCCTTCCTTTAGTGAGTCAGCAGGGGAAAAGCTCAGCTCTGTGTGACAAGAAAAGTAACTCTGCTTTAAAGCAATACCATTTTCCCAAGCTTGAGATGCCTTGAATGCAGCCAGGCACCTGTTTCAAGCCCCAAGTTCCCATCCACCTGCCTGCTCTCATAGCGTGGTATGATCTTCACATTAGTCTTCTGCTCTTTCCTCCTCCATGTTCACCGTGAGTGGCTTTGTCAGGTCTCATGTTCCCTGGCAATCTCCAGGTCACATCAGTTGTAGTTCCTCTCCTCCCAACACTCTCCCGGAGACGATCCTCCCATCTCTTCCCTTCCCACATGCTCCACTGTTCCAAGCTGCCTCGCTGCACGTCGCGGTTTTGCCTTCGATGACTATCCTCCCTCCAGATCCACGACTGCCTGGTAGCACTGGGGCACTGGTACTCAATAGGGTGCCTCTGGTGAACCACTGCAGACCTGCACCTGCTTGTCCCACCAACCCTCCCCGTAGACCTAACCCTCTAGGAAGAGCAGACTCTTGCCAGCATCTATCTGTCCCTGGGGACTTCTGGCCTCTCCACGGTCATGCACAAGTGCTGCTGCTCTGCCTGTCTTCCTCAGGCTTGCTGCCTCTGCATCGGTCTCTGCTGCTCACTGCCTTCTTCCTTTCCAGAGAGTTTTGGCTCCACATCAAGTCCTTGGCTGATGTCAGTCTGCAGTTCCCTTTCTAGCTTTCACCAGTGCTTCACACTCACTTTATGTGGGCCATGTATTCTGTCTCCCTCCCAGATTCTGGAAGCCTCCTCAGAGCTCAGCATGCCAAAAATCTGTCTTCTACTCACCCATCCTCTGCATTTCTTAAAAAAATACAATATTTCCCACTTTTGTGCATCCATTACTAATTTCTCCCAATCTTGGGGATTTGCTTTTCCTCGTCAACAGGTCCCATCCTTCTAGCACTCAGGACCACGATCAGCCCACAGTAGATAACATATGTCTTTACCTTAATTCCCAACATCTTTATGTGAATGATTATTCAGAGCCCATAGTTCAGGCTACACCTCCATGCTGTCTTCTCTCAAACAAATCCTAAGCTCAGCAGGACAGTCTCATGGCCCCAGGGAGGACACTGCAGGCACATCCCCCTGCCCCATTAACACCGATGTCCCAGTGGTACCAGCTAAAATATCCCTCTCCTGTTACGCTTTAGGGAACAGCATCGTCATGTTCTTCTTTCTGGTACTGACTGTCCTACCTCTGCTCACATGGATGGAGTGTCCTTAGAGACAAAGGAAAATTTGTCAGGAAGCACCAGTGACAAAGCGTTTCTTCAGAAAAAATAAACTTGATCAGGCCCTTACTCCAGCCCAGCCAACAGCAAGCCAGACCCTGCGGGCATGCACACTTGTAGGTCTAAGTTGATCACTGGAGCTCGTGCCAGGGGGTTGTTTGCCAAGACCCCTTTCACAGCGCAGTGACAGGAGATGTCTGGCTGAGGCTCCAGCCCCACGTGGTGCCAAGCCTTCCCGCAGGACACTGTGGACACCTCACATCACATCAGTGCTGCATTCCCAGCCCATCACCTCTCCCTACCAACCAGCCCCATGACCTCCCCCATTTTCATCTGCATTACTTCTTTCATCAGTCAGGGCTTGCTATCTCTGAGAAAACCACTCTGAGCACAGCTCCAGCTGTGCCAAGTAATTCATGTCCTTCACGTTTGCCAGGCTGCAGAGCGCTGGCCCCAAATGACTTTGCTGACACCGACCAAAGCCACCCCAAGCACACCAGCTTCCCTGTCAGGATCACCATAGCAGGACAACGGATATATTCTTTATCAGGTGGGGATAAGTACACTTTGCTGCCCAAACAACAGCATCTCAATTCCCTTTGTGGCTGGTATTGGTCTTTTGAGCCTGACTTGGGCTGGCAGACCTGGGACATGCCTGAAGAAACAAAATACGGCCAAATGAAACAAAGCCGCATAAAAAGGAGCCCTGTTGGAAGCATCCCCATTAATCTGCAGGCTCACCGTTAGCCCAGGCCCTGCCAGTGCTGCTAGTTCAGGACTGCAGCCCCATTTGCTCCTCCACTCTTGGGTCTCTCTTGGGTAACAACCATCAATCTGAGTTTTGCCAGACAGTGCAATGACAATAAGTAAAGGTCTAAGAATACAAATGACTCATGCTATTAAACTTGAAACCTGAGCCAGGCTTGAAAAATATTTAGAGCTGTAATCAGCGAGGAACAAATTCCAAATTCAGCATTTTAACTCTGCAAGCCAGATTCCCCATCAGAAGGGCGTTTCTCTGTTTTCTAATATCACTATTAGTATTTTTCATTTAACAATTTGACAGAAATAAAATACACTGTAGTAACACCAGTGATAACACACTTACTCCCACTTGAAAGACTGTCTTCATTCCTTCATAAGTCACTTCTAGCTTACAGCTCTATTGATCATCAGTGAGGATGAATGGAGCTTCCCAGGATCCTCTGGGACAAATCTTATATATATTTTTTTTTTATTCCAACCAAACAACTATTTCTAAAATTCAACAAAACAGGTCATCAGGGCAACGCTCCATTGATTTCGTGTCCACTTATTCTTCAAGCACAGCACTGAATGCTCTATCAATAATTCAGCAGGCTGAAGGCCACCGGTGCCCCAGGAGGGACACTATCTCATCGCCCACATCAGAGCTGGGAGGTGCTCTGATTGCTAGAGAGTAAGGGAGTCATTCACCTAAAAAGCAGGGATGTCTTATAAAGCATGTCCATGAGCTAAGGAAAAACAGTTAGCCCTACCCTGCAACAGATGAGGATCAAGTATGTGAGGAGATTCACTCAAAATCCAGCCTAGTAAGTATTTCTAATGTGTTCCCAGGGTTAGTCAACTGTTTACTACCCCAAGCATGACTTGTTCATCATCCCGACATTAATTAGCCAGATGCTGTGAAGTTAAAAGAGAAGCAGTTCTGCTCTGGTGCTCCCGTACCCGGGAAACCCTCCCAAGGATGGTGCTGTCCACTGGAGTTTTAGGTAATTATTCACAGACTTCAAAATAACTCTATTTGGAAATTGTTCCTCCACTCAGCCTCCCCTCTTCTCCCAGGAGATATCTCCAGGGTGGGACTTACAGTTCAAAGAGCCGCAGGGTCTGGAAGAGTTGCCATGACAGAGTGGTGAGCCGGTTCCCAGAGAGGTCTCTGAAAATTAACAAGAAAAAAAGTCGTCGTCACGGTAAATAATTCCTCCTGCACATGGCCCTACCGCCTCCACAGAACTCATTGTCCTCCTCTACAGGGAGGCTGTCAAGTAGTTTAGGACCCAAGTTTGGATTTCATAATGAGAGATTTTAATGAGGATGAGCCCAAATGGAAGTTTCTCGTTTTACTTATTTTTTTTCCAAGGGGGAAAATCGTTTCTATCCTACTGCCATGTTAAGAAAAAAATCCAAACAGAGCAAGATGTGTCCGATTCTTGCCCATGAATCTAGAGCTCGACCAACCATAAGTAGAAAGAACAAGTCTAATTTCACACCTCGAACAAAAAAATTTAAGTACAAATGTCATGTTAAAAATAGTAACAGCCAGGTTAAACTGACAGCACGATGATTACCCAAGGTGTCATCATATGATCTGCAGTGGCTGTGCACTCGAAGTGTCCCCGTATGGCTGTGTGTTGTTTGCACCCAAGGGTACCACCGCTACAGCAGCTAACAGCTCCCCATCCCTCTCTCCATCTGCCCAAACTTGCAAAAACATAAATCTCATCTACCTGGGAGAGCTTTGCAACCCAGCAGACATCGCCTCTTCAGCTGAAAGCCAGAGAGGATACGAGAGTGTAAAAGCAACCAAAGTAGTAAAAACAAGAGGAAGAAATGTGTTTGGGGTAGACTAAGCAGAAAGAGAAAAGCCCCAGGTTTCTAACGGCATGAGAAGATGGTAATGAAATGCTTTCTGTAGCGGGCAGTCTTCCCGGGGATGCCCAGCCAGCCTGAGATCCACCAACCGAGGGACCAGCCTGCGGGGTGAGCAAAGGGATGGGTGGTCACAAGCTCGGGCAGAAACCCAAATCCTCCCATACCTATGCTGGCCTCCAGAAAACACAGGAGGTGCTGCCTCGCATCCTTTGCTGAATCCAGCCCTGTCCCCGCCAGCTCCCTCCCCGTTGCGAGCCGCCCGGGCGGGCTGCGAGCAGGCAGGGCTGCTCGGTGCGAGGCTGCAGGCACCCTCCTGCCTCAGCCCTGCTTGCTGGAAAGGGTGAAGGGCCAGAGGCATGAACCCACCTGGAGATCCATTAAACCCTCGGCTGGCCAGAGAGGAGGTATGGGACAAGGTGGCCCAGGGGTGACAACGGGCAGCCCAGCCGTGCCCGGCTCAGCCCACAATCCCTGTTTGCTCTGCAGAAGCATGCTAAAATCAAGAGAGCAAATCCTGGAATGGCTCCTGCCGGTGCAGGTCTGATGCACGAGGATTTGGGATGAGAGATTCATTTGTCGCCTTACACCAGGTTGCAGCAAGGGCAGACACGTGTTGGGCAAATGCAGAGAGGGCACAGCCCAGGGACTGACAAGGGAAAAGCAACTCTGGTCCTGTCCCACCCGCCACCAAGCGACGCTGCGAAGCCCAAAACCCTGCAATTAGGAGTGGGGAAGCCGCTGCAGCTCACGCAGCAAACCATCATCCCAAAGGCTCTCCACGAGAGCCTGGCAGAAGAATAAGCCCAAACACCATGATGGCACAGTGCTGCATCATTAAATTCTGGCTCTGCTTCACATCAGACAATCCTGCTGCGGAAACCACGGCAAACCACAGGTACCTCATTTCACATGACTAAGATCCCACCATTCCTACGGCTGTAGACAAACTGCTTCCAGCCTCCGATAGTTTAGAAAGGCGGCAAAAATAGCAGGTGAAGCTAAGCGGGGTGGGGAGGGAAAATACTGCAAAACTCCCCCTTTTATCCACCCCCAAGCACTGAGCACCTGGAAACTTTGCAAAGACAGATGAAAAGTAGGAGGGGAAGGAGCAGCTCGCTGCTACTGAAAAGCGAGACAGTAAACTCCCTCCCCCAACCCAGGGAGAAGAAGGAAGCGTAAAGGGGGATGCATGAGAGACAGCAAGATGTGGGAGAGAGGCAGAGATGCAGAGGAGGGAGTGAATCTTGCTGGAATGTCCTTTCTCAAAGGTCATGTTTTGCTACATTAGGCAGAAATGTCAAGAGAAAATTGGATTCTGAAAGAGAAAAAACAACAGGCTTTCCACGCAAATAAGGGAATCAAAAATAGCATGATCGTGTTATTACAATTTAGGACACAGAGAGATGGAGAAAGGAAACATCCTCACTAATGCAAGGAGCTTTGCCAGGCAGATGTGCTCCGCTTATCTTCTGCAGTCCCTGGAAACCAACTCCTACCACCTCCTCCCTCCCCCAGACAACAAACCACAGCAAGTATTAGGCAAAGAGGAGATGGGTCTTCACTCGCACACATCTGGCAGGAGACTCTGCTCTCAAAGGGCAAAGCCGGTGTCCGATCCGACCTGACCATCAACTTCTGCAGGGCTGGTCGGGGGACACCCACCACCGTTTCAGATCCACCAGGACACACATGGGGAAGAACATGTTTGTCGTTGGAAACAGACACCTCAGACACTTTAAAATGTTAGAAAGGTCCTTGCAATGGACCCTTGCAAAGGTCCCTGATCTCAGCACAGAGGCAGAAAGGGGCTGCACACATAAACACACATTAAAAATACACCATTTCGGTCACAGAGCCAAATGCCCCAAAGGTCGGAGATGCCAGGATTGAGTTTCCACGTGCAAAGGGTACATCTGCTGACTTCTGCTGCAAAAGATACGGAGCTCCTACTCCGTAGGAGGAAAAACCTCACTGCACAGCACTGATTTCTCCCCAGAATAGATCCATTCCGTGCGACGGATGGGGCAGGTTTCCCGGGGAAGATAGCGTGTGATTGTGTAATTAAAGACAGTATGCATACAAGGAGATTAAATTATGGCTTCATGGGTAAAGCTCTGAGCTCCAGCGCTTTGTAACTCCTGTTCGGCACTCGTGAGGTTCCCCCCATGTTCAAACCTCGGCTGCGTGCACTGAGCTTCCCAGTATTTTGTAGAGCATAAATGGGGAGGACTGGGAAAAAATCAAGGCCCTCCCAGCCAGGACTAGTCCTCTCGCAGCTCTCATTCTGCCTTTCCGCCACCGTTTCCGAGGCTGAAAGTCCATTGTCACCTCCTGATCCCCGTCTTTTGCAGCAACCTGAACCCCCACCCTCCTGCAGCCATGGCTGGGCAGTGCCAGGTCTTTCCTTCCCAATCCATTCACCTTCCCCCCCATCCAGCCACTTCTCCCCAGCAGGCTGAATCACACTACCCATCATTCTCCAGCCACTTCCAAATACTTCTCAGCCCCAATTTCCTTACCCATGCCCAAATTTCCTACAATCTTCCCTGCCTTTACATCCTCCCATCCAACTCCAGTGCCCCAACAAGAGCTGCTGCTCCTTGTCTCCCCTATATGATCCCAAACATCCTCTGCAAAACTTCTCCCCTCCAACTAGATCAAGAGCCATTCTGCCTACGTAAGGAAACATCCCAGACCAAAATCAAGTCTTCCAAGCAAAATTTGCTCTTTGACAAAGTTTCTTCCCCTCCACAAAAGGAGGGTGCAGGTGCTATGTAACAGAAACATCACCAGTATTTTCTAGCTTGAGCAAAACAGCCCATTTTCCCCCCCTCCAACCACCACTTCAAACATCTGAGGCTTTTATTTGAACCTAGAAAGAAATAATAATAAAAAAAAAGTCAGCCAGGAGCAGGCACTCAACACAGAAAACTTCAGCCTGAGCAATTAAAATCTGGCAGAGTTACAGGGAAGTGGAAGCAGTCCTGTAGCAGAGCGTGCCAGACAACCTCTATAACAGCCTGTGCATCAGCTCCACCTGTAATAAAATACGGCACATCACGCGCCGAGGAAACACGGGGTGAGGGAAGCAAAACGCCTTCCCTGCGTATTTCTCGGCAGCAAACAGGAGCCTGTCTCTCTCAGGACAGACCTGCCATCAGGGCTCCTGGAGCACATTCAAACTGCTCCTTTGCCATGGGACATTTTCTTCATCACTCACAAGTGAGCTATTTTCCACAAAGACAGTCTTTAGAAATAGCTGCCAGGCTCCTTTTTGCCTCCAGAGCAGGTTTCAAAGGAGTTGGGTAGGGAGGAGGGGGTTGGACGAAGCTCGCCTGGACCAGGTCCAGGGCAGCAGACACCCAACCCACTCGTGACTCAGGCTCAACATCAGTCCGCTCTCCTCCCGCCGCAGCAGCCACGCTCCTAAGACTCCTGCTTTGCAGGTGGCTCGTTACACCATATCCCCACCAGCTTTCTCCACCAACAAGCCCATGCACACCTCAAAGGTGGGGCATTATCACTGAGTGACAGCAAAGTCCCACTTCTTGCTCTCTCCCTCCATCCATCATCCTCCTGTACTTGAAAAGATACGTGGGTGGACGTGGGACAAGAGAGGGGTCTGGATCCGTGCAGCCCAGAACAAGTGGAATTTAGCGCAAGAGAAGACGGCAGGTTTTCCCTTCCCTCAATTACCCAGCAGCCCAAAGTGTTTCCACTATTAAAGGCATTTTTATTCAGCTAAATTAAGCTAGATGCCTCATTAATGAGACCAACAAGCAGGAGCCCCTGTAATTAAACTGTAAGCTATATTACGTGGTTCAGCCCAAAGCAATGGCAGAAACGCTGCTGCTGGGGAGGGACCCTCCTCGCCTGTCCCTCCTCCACGCATCTCCATCCTCCGCTCGCCCTTATTTCCAACCTGACACATTTACTTCTGCATGAGAAAAGTTTTTCACACATTTTAATAACACGGTGCCACCCTGAAAATCCTGACTGGGGGGGGGGATTAACTGTGCAGAGCAGCTGGGGCTGAGGGAGCACGAGTGACTGCCTGGCAGAAATGAGAGGCGAGACGCACATCCTCAGCTGCGGTCCCCAGCGCTGGATATGCCGGTGGCACCGCGTGGGACTCCCTCGATATCCCCTGTGCTCTGGGCACAAAGGGTGCTTCCCATCATCTCACAGCTCGCTGCAGCCTTGGCTGGGTGCTGGTGGCCACAGGATAGGAAAATGTCAGCAGCCTCACATGCTGCTGTAGGGGTAGGGGTGACTCCATCTGGGCTTCATTTCTGCAGCAAGTACACTGCTACAGCTTTGGGTTTGAACAACAGAAACGCTGGAAAGTCACTCTGGGGCTTGTTCGTCCCTGCCAGGTAACTCCAGTGACCTCTAAAAGCAACGTTGTACTCCCCATCGCCCGCCCTGCCCTCCCCCTCCCTCCTTTTCCTGTTTAGTAAGCAACTTTGCTCATTAAGGGAAAAAAATGTACTGTCCTCCCTTAATGAATGTGCTAAAATTACTCCAGCAAGTACCAGAAGCTGTGGCAGTACAGGCCTCCCCACAAATCAGGCTCTGCAAATATTAGACTCAATTGAAATCTCCGATAGCTCAGCACAAAGCCCCAGCAGGACGTGCTTGAGATAGAGCCTGCAAAAGCACCAGGCGATGCCAAGCGCCTGCAAGCCTCGCACGCCCAGAAAGCAGAGTTAGCAGAACAGGACACGGTGTTAAATTGGTCAGCCTGAGTTTCATAGCTTCCAGCAGTTCTCCTGTTTGTGCTCCCTGTCCGGGCTCAGCACCAGGACATGGGTATTGGTGCTATGGAGGAGTAAGACAGTTTACAGAGGTCCTCCAGCCACGGTCTGGCATTAGCTACAGTCCAGTTCTGCTCATCAAGCAACCCCTTAGCAACACCCAGGTCTTTACTGACCCCAAACATAGCAGAATCAAAAAGCCTCCAAGGTTCAATCTTCCTTTGTGAGTTTGGACAGCGTAACTAACTCCTTTCTCATGTCCATGGGTACTGTCCCGTGCCTTGTAAGGCACGTGTCACACTGCATGTCCCATCACGTTACCATCTCATTCCCCCCGAATTATTTCTTGTTCTAGGGCTAGAGCCAGAATTTTTAATAATTTCCCAAACTCAAAGCATCCTGCATCAGAGGAGAGCAAGAGACCATCATCAGTGACACACAAGAAGAGACCCTGCCACTCCACGTGCACACCCGCTAGCCCTGGAGGTGCGATGCCGGAGGAGGAACCACCAACTCCTCTGTATCTCCCAGTTGCACGATGTTGGTTTGTAAAATCCCAGCTGTCACTGAAACAGGGCTGAAGGAGGTGGAAGGGGCTGGTCTCCTGCATTGTTCTTTAAACAATAGCATTACAAAACAGAAGTTGTGAGCAAGTGGGAAGGCGTAAGGCACCACACCTCCACCAGCGGCACATCGGCCCCATGCCTCTCCTTCCACCGCCTTTGCCAACACAGCAAGCCATCTCTTGCTGCTGCCTTCATCCCAGCCCATCACGAAACACTTTAAAGGCCATTTTAAAGGCCATCTCCAACCCCATGACACTTCCACACCCTCCAAGTGATCTCTTCCGAGAGCTATCCCAGCTGCATGAAGCTTTGTTTGGAGACAAATCACCCCTCAGAGCTTGTTGTTGCTCACAGTTTTGGTTCAGCACACGGTACAGATGGGAAGCCGTCACCTCCCCTATGCTTTGGGGTGGATCAGATGCAGGGATCTGGCCCTCTGGACTACACTCATCTCTCTCTTATTGTGTGCAGTTTCCACTGCTCTTCTCCAAAGATATCTGGGCTCTCAGAGGACTCAAGGAAAGGTTAAAAGCTGGGTCAAACTTGCAGTTGCTTTCCCTTTGCCTGCCAGCTTCCCTGCAGGGCAGAGTCCAGCAGCATCCATGGAACATGACAGTCTTCTGCTCAAAGAAAAGAAAATCAACCTGCAACGTGCAAGAGCCCTTCCCCACGGCTGCCCTTCTGCAGCTGAGACGTCCTCAGGGCTGCTCTGCCCTCACCCCATCTCTTCTCTCCCAAACTGTAGTAATTTTAAATCCATTAAGCCCAGAATACAACTGTATGCTGGGCTTTTCTCCTGCTTCGGCATGCAGAAATAATATGGATTTGTGTGCCGACTGAGAACAAGAGTTGCCAGCTGACAGCTCCAGCAAGAGGTTGGGGTTATCCTGCCTGTTTGCTTCAAATTGCATATTTCTTTGAGCTAGGAGCAGAGAACGACTGGGGAATGCTTCCCACTTGCAGGTTGCCAGCGGACCCAGAGCAAACCTGACCACTGTGTGTGAGAGAAGAGAGCTCTGTGCCGCGGCAGGCAGAGCTCGAGGAGACGGCATAGGGAGAGCCATGCCCAAGGGGCATTTCCCAGCATCTCTGAGTACGCAGTGACACCAGACCCCAAACATGTGCCCTCCCAGGCTCCTGCGTGTTTCCCACAGCCTCCCCCTTGAATACACTGAAGCAGCAAGGACAGGCACTCAGGAGGTACCACCCCAGCCGGGACATCACCACAAACGTGTCCCAGGCAGGCACTGGGAGAGCTGGACAAGGTCCACACAAGAGCCTCAACTTCAACACATCAACCCCAGAGCTGCTGGGACAGGATCTGGTCCTCCTGCGCCCTCCTGAACTAGGGCTGTGCTCCCAGTTGTTAGAGGGGTCTTGCATCAAATTTATATCAGAAAAAAAAAAAAAATCCCCACCTACCCGGATGCCCAGAAAACAGTGAGCCCTGAATAATCTCAAACACTGCTCTTGCAGGGGGGTAGTAAAGAGAAAAGTTACAGCTGTGCCTGAGCCCCGATTTGCCTGCCTCGGGGAGGGGTGCCAGAGGCGGCAAGGGGCTGGGACGGTACCAACAGCTCTGCAGAGCTTCTGAAGAAAGGAAGGGGTACAAATACGAATATATATATATACACACACATATATATATATGTTTCCCAGCAATAGCAAAACAACAGGGCATAAGGCAGGCTAAGCTCTCGGCAGACACTGCTAAATGGTTTCCAATTAATTAACTGATTACATGATAGAACAGAAGGGGATTCAAGTGAGTGCTGTTGACCTTTAAGAATAATTAATATCATCAGGATCGCAAAACTCGTCCAAGAAAAATAATTAGGAAGATTCTAATATTGCCTCCAAAGCCACATCGAAGGGGAGAGGAAGGTTCTGGTTAATTCAGAAGTACAATTCCCAAGTATTTGTTAGCAAACCCATTTCTCCCTTACGCTTGCTTCCCCCTGCAGAGCTCACACACACACATGCTTCTTCCCTACCCCAGTGAACCCCCCCTCTCCTCTCCAGATCCATTTTCCCCATCACCTTTTCTACACCCCATCCCCTTTCTGCTCCATTTCAAAAACTTCTTTCCTAATGACTTCTTGCTACAATCCTTTCTTGCAACCCTCTCTCTCCAGACCGGTCCCTGTCCCTTCCATAGCCGCATCCCAGCCCCTGCTCATCTTTGACCAGCCCTGAGCTCCACGCTCTGCCTTTCTGCGCTTCAGGAAGGAGCCCTGGTCCTTCCACATGACATGGATTCACTTTTTATCTCCAGTCACCACTGGCAGCTTCATAGGTTGACAGAAGGCAAGCGCTACATGTAATCCCAAAAAAGCCCTTCCCCGCTTTTCCTCAGCAGTCAAATCCATCACAAAGGCTGGTCTGGGAGGCAGATGCAAGAGATGCACAGCAGCAGGAGAAAGTGAAAGACGGGGAACTCGTGACTCCCTTTTCTCCCATTACACCTCACCAAGCACATGAACACTCCTACCTCACTATATTTTTCCTTGCTTCTCCTCTCCCAGTTTGCTTGGCCCACAGGTCCTGCATGGGAGAGGGGCTGGAAAGCCACTGAGCCAGGCAGGAACTGCAGCGGTGAGCTTCCCAGAGAAGGTCGCTTGAACACACTGGAAGGGAGGTTGCGTGAGCAACTAACATTTGTTATGAGGGAAGAGTGAAAAAAAACACAGCCCTGGAATGAAACCCACCTTTGCAGCGCATAAATTTCCTCTGCTGCTTATTACCGTTAAAACTTCTGTGGCTTGACACTTCACTAAATTATAGATAAAAGGAAAAATGGTCTTCCTGGGCTCAGAAAAGCAGGCTGCTGCCAAAGAGCTGTGTTTACACCAGCTAATGAAAAGAAATCCTGCCATTAGCCTACAGCACTCGCCCCACCTCGCTGGGGAGCAGAGCTACCTGCACCCACAGCACAGGGGGCCTGGGAGCAGTGGCTGGACACCACAAGGGACCAGAGCTGGGAAGCACGCAGGGCCAGCGGGCTGGCATGGAGAGGTGCACGTGTGGGGAACAGGAGACCAAAAGGGACCATGCCATCAGCCAGCAGAGATGGCAGCTGCCACCTCCCACGCTGCACGGAGGCTCCTGAACGCAGCAGGAGGTGAGGCTGACTTGCTCCAGCTACACCTCATCAAACGGCAAGAAAAACACTCAGCTTAGGAGACAGACAGCATCAAGCAGGGAGCTGCCTCGCACCAGACTGCTGCTTCCCTCCAGGGGCCCCTGGGGTGGGGATGCGGAGTAGGGAGGCAGCAGACACCTGGGAGCACACCTGAGCACGGGCATAGCCTTTTGGGCAGAAATGCTCCTGTTTGCAGCAGCTGAGCACACAGGGAGGAGTAATCCTCTGAGCAGAGACTGCCTGCAGCTACACCTGAGCCATGGTATGATGTGCCTCATCACAGCCCCAGGCACACTTGGCTGAGGGGAAAACGGGGAACTGCTGGTGACTTAATACAGTCAGAGTCCAGCAAAGCCTGCTTGCTACACTCACTTATAACCATCCCAAAAGCAGAAACATGTTTTGTCTTTGACAATTAGCTCTGTCAAAAAACACAAGAATGTCTGGACACAGCAGTTACATATTTCCTGCTCTTCTCAATACATGTTGTACTTAAACAGGAGAAGTACCTTTCACCCACCCTTTATCTTCAAATATTGGTCACTGTGAAGAATATTTTCAAATGAAAAGACTAATCACCGTGAAGCACTGAGTGCTTCAGACTGCAGCAGGCATTCCTTCATTATTCTG
Organism: Fulmarus glacialis; assembly: GCF_000690835.1. NCBI lineage: Eukaryota > Metazoa > Chordata > Aves > Procellariiformes > Procellariidae > Fulmarus > Fulmarus glacialis. Next base: position 46,861 of record NW_009215127.1, read on the forward strand.
AGACAGCAAATTACCCCAATTATCAACACGCACAACTGGATACAACAAACATTTAGCCAAAGCCCACGGGTTGCGGTTGCAGTGAGGCTGGATGGCAGTTCTCCTGGAGAACTACTCATGTGAGAAAGCCACTGACAGCAGCGGCGTAGCAGTGCTGCAAGACGACTCCATTCACGCTACAGAACAAAGCCAGTGCCAGGAGCCACTGCAGTTCAGAAAGTTTATATTGCATCTGTCAAACAGGCATCTCGGCAGACTGGCTTCATAGTGGGAGAGATGGAAGAATAAAGGTGCAGCTGGTAGTGAAACCAGGCTGGCCATCCCTCAGGTGGGCTCACATCTGATGGCTTGATCCATCCTGCACCTGCAGCCAGATGTGCACAGCCACTGCTCCACTCACTGCCCCAGGGTGCTTGGCTGGGGCTGGAAGGGGAATGAGGTTGTTCCAAGAGAAGGGCAAAGGAGGCAGCAGGGGCAGGCAGGGAGGCCAAGCTGCAGGTTGGGGTTAGGCAAGAGGCAGGGAAGCTGGGAGGCTTCAGTGCAGGCAGGGAGGCTGGGTCAGAGGCCAGGCTGCAAGCAGAGAGGCAGGGAGGGCCAAGAGGCCTGGGCGAGGCTAGAGGCCAGGGCCCATGCTGCAGGCAGGTGGCTGGGGCTGGTTCCAGGCTGCAGGCAGAGAGGTCAGAGCTGATTTGGCAGCAGGGAGGCCCAGCTGCAGGCAGAGAAGACAGCAGGCTGGAGAACTGGGTTGGAGGCAGGGAGGCCTGGAAATCTGGAAGGTGGGAGGCAGAGAGGCCCGGTCACAGG
>NW_009215128.1:0-280 GCF_000690835.1 Fulmarus glacialis
CGCTGGGTCCCGTGTGTGCAAAAACCCGCAGGAGCCGTGGGCTCGGTGCCTGCCGTGGATTAACCATATGGCCTTGGGCGTATTGCCCCGCATCACCCCCTCGTGCCTCAGTTTCCCCTTTAACGCATTCAGGAGAGCAGCGCTCACCTGGGTTTGAAAATAGAACCAGATGCATCAAACCCTTTGGGGTCTCTGGGAGAAAACGCTCCCTGAAGACGTGTGGCTGCAGGGGAGCTGAGCTGAGCGCGGCATTTTCATGGTGCACGTGGTTCCCTGCACC
>NW_009215128.1:310-640 GCF_000690835.1 Fulmarus glacialis
ATGCCGTCCGCAAGCTGCCCGGCGGCACACTGCAGCCGGATGGGTAGAGGAAGGTCAAACCAGGCAGCCTGGCTGCCAGGGTCAGCCCCAACTTTTAATGGAAACCAGTCGCTGGTTCATCAGAAAGGGGGCTTTGTTGCTGCGGCTGGGTGAGAGCCAAAAGCCCCTCTCCCTCCCCAGCCCTCGGCTGCTCCCTCCCTCCCCGGGGCTGGGTCAGGCCACGGCTTGCGAGCAGAAAGGGGCTTTTGTCTGCCTGCTTTGTGGGGACAAGGCTCTGCGGGGACAGGGCTCTGCAGTGACGCGGCTCTGCGGGGACGACCGAGCGCTCGG
>NW_009215129.1:0-208 GCF_000690835.1 Fulmarus glacialis
ATCGCCAGGCCCCACCAGCGGGTTTATTCAGCACCTAGACCCCCCATGACAGCGGGCAGAAAGATCCAGGCTACCTGGATCCCTGCCCCGGTACCGGAGCGGTTGTGCCTCTCAAGTCTGGTGGCAAAAGTTGCTGAATTTCAGGTGCTGAACCCAAATTCTTCCAGGCTGGAGTGCTGGGAAGCGCTAGGGCCTGGTCTTGTCTGGT
>NW_009215129.1:232-4695 GCF_000690835.1 Fulmarus glacialis
TTTACGCACCTCGGGATGCTCAGGTTGAGAAACGGCCCTTGTCCAGCCGCATCCAGGTGTCAGACCTGGTTTTGTGACCGGTTCCCTCGGCAGTCAGGAGCCGTCTGAGCCCTATCGACTCCTGTGCCATTCCTGAGGAAGAATAAGAGATTTATGCTATCTTTGGAATTGGCCAAAATCCCTCCAAAGCCAGCAATAGCTAGGTAGCTTCAGCTCTTAACTGTTTTCCTTATTTCCCTTTTTCGGATGTGGTTTCTGCCAAACCAGGTGCCATATATAAATATATATGTATAAAAAAATCTGTTGCCTTTGAGAGAACCGTATGGAAGCTGTACTTACAACATCAACTTGTGTCAGGAGCTTACAATATGCAGATCTGGGAAGCGGAAACCCTACACATGAGTCAATTGGCAGGCGGATGGGATTTTCTTACGCTTTCTGGTTGGAGATGTGCTTCAAAAAAAAAAAAAAAAAAAAAATTGTATTACAAACAATCGTGTGGTGGTGGGGAGGCTGCGTGCTGCAGCTGGTGCCGGAGGTGCAGCCACTCCGGGCTGGGCTGGGAAGGACAGACGGACAAAAGGCCAGAAGAAGCTGCCGAAACCTCCCCAGGAGCAACAGGATCCACCGAGGCGGTCGCAGAAGTCGGGGCTGCCGGTGCCTCCGCCCTGTGCTGGCTGGATAGCCCGCAGCAGAGGGACTGCATCAACGGCTTATTAGCGTTATTAGTCCTGATCGTAGCAGGGCTGACAGGGGCTGGGGACAGGAGCAGCAGCACCGGCGTTTCAGCTTGCAGGGCTGTAAGGGCGCAGCAGAATGTGGTTGTTTTTTTTTTAATAATGAACTGCTGAAGTGGCAGGGAGCAGAAGTCGCCTGCCGTGGGTGAGGTGCACAGGGCTGCACAGTGCCCGCAGCGACGGCAGCCTGCCTGGATTTATCCCCTTTTTCCAAGCCACAAATCATCACTCCTCGATATCTTGCATAGTCATTAGTCCTCAAAATTTGATCAAAATGGTAAACTCAGTAAAATAAACACCAGGGACCGTCTCATTGCCTCTGAGTACCCTCCTGAATCTTTAGTGGTGCTGGGGTGTTTTCTTAAACCAGATGTTGCCTGTGTCTGTTCAAACCTAGGTATTGCAATGTTTTGCTCATAGTTGTGAAGCTGGATGCAAAACTGCCTGGAAACTAGTAACAAACCAATGCGAGACTTCCTCCTGCTTTCATTGTTCTCGGGGAGAGAAGGGAATAACAAACAGGATGAGAGAGGACACTGGCTTGCGCTAATGTGCTTTCCATCCAAGAATACACGGGATTATTTGTGAAACACATAAGGATTTTAAAAAATAAATAATATATATGCCAAATCCTGCAAATAGATGGATTGCCCTGCTCCTCAGCATGAATGCAAAGTCCCAAGCTAAACTGTGATTTAATTACAATCTATCCACTGTCTATCAAGATGGTAAAAATGTAGAGAACCCTTCTGTTATCACTGACATAAGAAATGCATAAAGTGATAGCAGGTGGTGAAAGGAAAATCCCAATGAGGGCTGTCATTTCCAGGCTGCTCGGGGGAAAGGAGCGGTCTCAGCAGGGAGGCATGTGTGCAGTGACCACCGGAGATGCTGGAGCAGCTGTGCAGGCTGTGCTGGTGTCCAGCCAGGCTGCAGGAGGACATCCACAGCTAGAGCTGGGCAGTCATTTTCTACAGGAAGCTTTTTCTGTACAAAATGAAGTTTCCAAGATGTTTGTGGGGTTTTTTTTAACAAGGAGGTGTTATATCTGTGTCTCTCTGTATACTGTTTTTCTGCCAGGGACATCTAAACAAAATCTTGCAGTTGGAGTCACTACGACCTGAAACCGAGTACTAGTTGAATTGGCCCAAAATATTTTGCTCTGAGTCGGTTCATCATGAAATTGTGTTTCCACCTGGCGGGGCCCCCCTGGGAATGGCAGCTGGACCCCGTTGTGTCTCGCTGTGGTCCCTCTCGCCGCACGGTGCCCTGTGCTCCAGCCAGCCTGCCTGCATCACAGCGCTGGCATGGCTGTACGTGAGCCGCAGCACGGGCAAGGCGCTGCCGAGCCAAACGAAGGCATTAAGCTGCCACATCCCATCCTGCATGAAGCGAGAGCCGTGGAAGAAGAGCACAGCCCCTCCTCGCTCAGCTCCCCCCGTCTCTCGTCAGCTCCATACCTGGCATTTCTACTACTGCAGAAGCTGGGACCGTTTTGTCGCTTGTTGTTTTTTGCCATTTCATCCCCATTCGGAAAGTGGAGAAATGTGAAAATGTCATTTTTTTCCTATGGAGTGGCAGTCCCCAGCCTTGGTCAGCACCGGTGAGCAACGAGCACCTTAATGAACCGAAGCTCGGCTGTTGGCGGTGGGGGGCTAATGTCAGGGTCAGTATTTTTGATTTATTCATTGAAGGGCATTGGCTCATATACGAACTATCCAGGTCATTTGACCTCTGCATAAAGCTAAATTTAATTATCTAACAGTGCCACCACTGTTACTTATATCATGAGAGGGTATATGTAGAATGAGTAAATCTAAATGACACATAAGGCCTTGTCTTATTAGCAAGAGCTTCAGGTGCTTCGAGCTTGTGATCATTCTCCAAAAAGATTAGCAAGAAAAGGAATGAAGCAAACAAGAAAGGATGTTTGGGCTCTATTTTGGGCCCTGTCGCATGATTTATTTCACCAGCACAGGTGGGTCACTTGTTCCCAATAACTGTGTGACCACTCAGCCCCATGGCTGGCATCAGCTTAATTTTTCTGGTTCCCTAGGTCCAGGCTGGTTTGCCCCAGTGCTTGCCCGTGTGATGCAGTTGTTAAAGGACTCTGCCCAAATTGAATGGAGAATGCCGAAAAATTAATACTCTGTTAAATGCATAATAATTGGGTTTTAAGCTAACATGATAACATGCAGCTCTGTTAAAAGACACTCAGAAATGAACGGCTACATGTGTCCTAACCTGCATCTATTGATCTTCTCAAATGCACTTTAACTGATTCATTATCACTTATTGATTGCTCATCCTTCTACTGATACGGGCTCCTCTCCAGGGAGAGAGGTGTTTTTCCATCGCATCCTTGGAGCTGAGCAGGACTACGTGTGTGAACCCTGCTGCCAGGATTTTTCCTATAGCTATACATAAAAAAAAAAAACCTGTAAATAGTTAATCGCTCCCTCACTTAAGCATTGTTCAACTACAAACCCCTGTAATCACTGCAATGGGGGAGTAAATGGAAAATCAGCAAGGGCTCTTTGAAAAAAACCCTACCTCCACAGATTCATACCCAGGGAACAGCACGGTGCATTTAAATAGCAAAGTCCTGGGGCACTGCAGAGAAAGAGATGGTAGATGGTACACTTCCAGGAGCTTAACTTGCCCACAGCACCCCTCCAAGCTGCTGTTCTTCCCCAAAATATTTGGCACCGAGGGCCAGCACTGTGTTTCCTTTATGCCCCTTTCACTGCAGTTGCATTTGTCTTCTCTTGAGGGCTGCCACCGTGGGCCAAAGTCACCAAGGGGACAACAGTCTAGAAGCACTGCCCCAGCAAGGGCAGCAAGGTGCTAAAAGAAGCAGAACTGCTTGCTGTGCCCTTCCCTGGTTTATGTAGATCAGACTGGCTACCTGCCTTGCATGAGTTAAAGGAGGCTTTTCCAGGGTGGCAAGTGCCCGCACCCTTTGAAGTGCCACTGTATTATTTACTAGAATACTAAAATTTAAATGTAAAGTTGCAATTTTTAGGTAAAGCAGAATTGTACATAATAATGCATCCCCAGCAGATGCAAGCAGGCATCGGTGCCTTTGTTGGTCTCCCTTCAGCCTGGCTAGAGCATCAGAGGCCTAACGCGTTGTTGATTTGGGCAATACATTTCCAAGTCGCCATTTGGGAACACGCCACACTAGCGATGTAGGACTTGGTTTTGTCAATTAACCTCTTTCCTTTGTGCCTCTTCTGCGAAGAAAAAAATAAACCATCAAAGGGCAGCCCTGCTCTTCAGGAGGGTGTCAAGTCCTTTATAGTCATTTAAAATGTGCCAGTTGTGACTGTTTAGAAACCAATCAAAATCCCATTTTTGCACTGCTTGCAGAAAACCTGATGCAGCCTTGCCCCCAGCAAACCATGTTCCCACAGCCCCACAGAGGAATACGAATTTCTCCTTTCCTTGCCGAGATCTCAAGGATAACATCAGTATGCGTAAGGTCCAGAACGTGGGAGCTGCTGGATCAGAGACGTTCTCCAAAACCCACCTGCCACAGCAGGAACATGTTCCGGGGACCTCTGCCCATAAATACCTGCTTTACAACCTTGTCCACAGGGCGGAACATCTGCTCCATTTTTCAAGTGCCTTTTATCAAAATTATTTAGCATCCCAGTATGTTTTTTATGCTGATCACTCTGGAGCTGAGCTACCCTAAGACAACCAGTATTTAGACTTTCTCTT
>NW_009215129.1:4716-10885 GCF_000690835.1 Fulmarus glacialis
GCAGCCCCAGGCCTGGGAAACACCTGACCCGAAGCCACCCCCATCTGGCGTTAAGCGTAGATCAGTAGAACAAGAGAAACTGGCTCTATCTTTTGTCAAATGCAAATTGCTGAGAGTTAATTAAGACACATTTCAGGAACAGTGAGGTGGTTGTTTTTAAAATGATAATCTGTCCTGAGGTGTGGGTAGGGTTCGACATCTCTCCTCAGGAAAGGGGTTACAAAACTGGAACTTGTGCATTGCAGTTAGCAAAGGCGCTGACAACAAAGGTCCCATAGGGCTTCGGCGGTGGACAAACATACAGGGTGTTCAGATACCTGTGAGATTGGAGGCAATCCAGGTCCAAAACCTCCTTGGCATATATATTTTTCCTTCCAGATTTTCATTTATTTTTAACGATCGGTGTCTTCACCATGGCTTGTGAGATGTGTTGTTCTGCAAAGAAGTAGAGCCATAGAGGCACTCTGCTTCTGCCTTTTTGGAAGCACATTGAATACTTATCATTTTGCCCTGCAAAAAGCAAAAGTCTTTTATATGCAAAAAAAAAAAAAAAAAGGTTAAACCACAGAACAGACTTTCCAAGTCTGATATTTCAGGCTTCCCCCTCACAGTCAATGACCAAAGCAGAAGCGAGTCAGAAAACAACTGGAGGTACTTAAAGCAACTTGAAGTAATCGTCTGAGTAGTGCTTAAAGTGTTAGTGTCTGAGTAGGAAGACAGGGTTTGAGCCAACTGCTTGTTGCCTTTCTGTGGAGGCTTCGCTCAGAGGTGTTTACTTCCTCATGCCTTCACGGAGATGTGGCAGTCTATGAAAGCACTCCTCCTGGAATTAGATGAAAATGGTTTTTAAAAAAAAAAAAAAAAAAAGGGTTTCTAGGTCCTGTCATAACAGGGAAAAGCTTAAAAAAGCTAACCCAAATGTGCACTGAAGGCAAGACGTGCTGCACTCTTATGAAATGGATGGAGAATTTCAAAGGCATGGGACTTTCTGACTTGCTGAAAGACAAAATCATCATCAGAGCACCCAAAAACATCACTTCATCATCTCAGAAAGGAGCTGTTTGGGTCTGCATTTTATGTATGGAAGGTCTTCTGCAGCATACTGCTGCATGGTAGGGAAGTGGGTGCAGGCTGACTTCAGGCCCAGGAGATCCTGGGGAGTTTAGATACTCTTATTTACAGATCATACCAGAAAACTCTGCAGAAACAGCGGACTTCCTTCAACATCAGTTTTGTCACCCTCAGAAGGCATTTTTCAGCCTACAATATGGAACAGCCTTCACTCCTACAAAACCCAGCTGAAGTCATTAATGTCACCTATGGACGGAAAAGTCTCCGAAAAGGTGAAGAGCCAGACAAGAGCCCTGGCCAGTATGGCCACGTCCTCACCGCTGCCATTTGGCCTAATGACTAATGCTGTTAATGCAATTGCAAACATAGCACGAAAGGATGGCTAACCCCTCAAGGGCTGTGAAGATTACACCACTCCACAAAGAAATACCTCCAGAAAGCCACAAAGACAGACAAGCAGGACTCTGAGTAATTATAGCAGGGAAAAAGTCCTTGAAACACAAGTGTCAGGTAGTACTAGGAGGCAAACCCATGAAGAAGGGTTCACCTAGCTGTGCAGCATCCCACTGGTCAGCAGAGACCTGGAAATGAAGTGACATCCAGGATGGGAAAAGCATGGTCAACACTTGGTTCAGCTCAGGGATGTATAGAACAAAAGAAAACGGCTATATTTAAACAAGTTGACGATTTTAGCGTTAACACGTGATTTCTGAGAAACTACCAAAACATCAGGCAGGAAACTAGGTGGTTTTGAAAATGTCTATGAAAGGCGTGCTGCGTGTTCAGTGGAATGACTCCATCTTCAGTTAAAAGAGCAGAAAAGAGTGGTCTGGTCCTCGGAGCGGGGGGAAACCCTGCCCACATCTGAGCCTGCACTCTGGGCTCTCACGAGTAGGGTACGACAAGGAAACCATCAGCTGGGAACTAAATAGGACAGTCAGAAAAACCTTGGCAGGAAAGGTAGATCAACCCCAAATGACAAAGACGTGACCGAGCCCGAATTCCCCTGTGCACCACTGCTGGAGTGGGAAGGATGAACTGGAAAATTTCCTTTGAAATTCTGGCCCCTACAGGCTCAAAGCAGCCAGCGTGTTTGAGATACTTTTAGAAGTGGCGTTATACATTTAATTAATCTCGGGGTTTCAGAAGTTTGTGATTCTCAGTTTGTGGCTCCTGGCACCGGCAATACTGTAGCCTGCACTGAGCTTTGCCCCCTCAGTGGTTACAAGATCAGGCCCTTGAAAGCATGCAGTGAGGAGTGGGAAGAGACACACCACAGATGACGGCGACTGGAGAGTGACTTCTTCATCCATCGCTACTGTCTGACACTGTCAAAGTGGTGCTCCAGCCGTGTCCGGTGCAAGGCTCTGGAGGGCTGAGACACCAACTCTGCCGGGATCTTCTCTCATTGCTCTGCTCACAGAAAACATTTTGAGAAGTCACATCAAGTTTAATATGCATCATTGAGATTTCTGTTTTATGGTTTAGTTTGGAGGTAGGACCACTTCTTTGATACTGTTGTATCAACACGACGTTTGTCCATACACTGCACTGTTACTGGTGCTTTTCTAAACCAGCCTCTGCCCAGGAGCCAGCTGAAAGGCTTGGGGCAGCGGCAAAGGCAGGAGATATTTTTGTGCCCTTGTCTACCGGATGAGATCAAACCTCTTCTGACAGTAAGTGTCCTCCTCCCTGGTCCCCATCAAGGGGTTGTAAAATTGAGCCAGTGTCTCAGTCCACTTCCAAGTCCTACTTGACCAAAACGTATTGCACCGAGTTGTGTCCTCCTCCACCGTGGGCATGTGCACGGACAGAGAGCGAGCGCAGCTGGGCTGTCAGATGGGCTCTGCTGTGCCACCGGGGTGGGAATTCTGTCCTGCTGCTGCGTGGGATGAGCTAGACCCCGCAGTGGGACCGGACCACGCGCATCACCTATTGGCCCCATCCCATGTCCTCCTATCCTGGCTCCGTTCTGCACATCTCAGTGAGAGAGGTCCCTGGCTATGTGACATGAAGGGAGGGTTGGCGAGGAGGGTGCAGCAATGACTTGAGGGAAACTGAGGGTACTTCCCAAACTGATTCATTTCTTGCTATCCGTTCTAGGCCACTTGACTTTTAAAAACATACACACTCTGAACTCAGCTGGAAATAATAACTGGAAAAGAAAGAGTCCTGAGTGCTGAAAACATGCAATTTCCCTTACCTGGCATAAATGACAGCGCAGTAATGGCATGAAATAACTAATACACCATTAAAATGAACAGGGAACAATCTGCACCTGTGCCTTGACTGATGAAGGAGGGAACGGACTGAGTCTGCTCTGAAGAAGTGCAGAGTGACTGCTAAGGGCACAGATTCAGGCTGTCACAGCAGCAGGAGGCAAACAAGGGGACACAGACATGGCTGAGGCAGTGAGACAAGGGGATGATAAGCCAAAGTGATGTGCAGCGGAGGTATTTTGAAGATACTGAGCCGGATTTGCTGGTGAGCAGCATCGTCCGGAGGTTGCTTGGCACATGGTCAGTAGATGCAGTGAGCCCACCAGTGCTGCCCGCCCTGGTCCCATCGCCAGCCCCACCTGCCCTGCTGCCTCCGTCCCCTGCCCCTCTTCTCGCTCCCCATCCCACGCGCCCTGCTCCCCCTCCGCCACCTCCAGATCCCAGATAGGGGTGAATAAATAGATATTCATCTGGAGCTTTCCATGTGGAGAGACATCGGTAGGAGCCAAGTGTCGGTCGGAAAGAAATACACACAGGATTAAATACTGAAGCTCATCTCCTATAAGCAGTGCTTGCACTGATTTCAGCCAGTCATCAGTAGCAGAACCTAACCAAAGACGCTCATTGCTAAAACTCGTTAGTGAAATCCTCAAGCCTTAAGACAACAGCAAGCTGCAGGGTGTCTCCAGAGGGATAAATCCCCTCTGTACTGCAGCACCTCACGAAAATGCACGGAGGGAATGTGCTGACAGCTCCGCAAGAGACCTCTTTGCAAAATTTCTCTGGATTATTTAGTTGTTAAAAAAGATTTCAGTGCTTTACACAATACCTTAAGAAGCAAGTGAGACATATCCTAACAGAAAATCCACTATCCTCTATAAAGGCAGGTGATGGATTTAGCACTTTATGAGCAATCACGCTCTCAGAAGCACCGAATGACATGTACAGCAAAGTAAGAGTTTTGCAAGTGCCGTAGCTGACACAGGCTGTTTGCTGAAAGGGAGTTAGCCTTTTCCTCTGCAAAACTGAGCATTAAGAGCTATCGTCTGACTGCTAGTCAATGGCAATTAGGCTGCTAAAAGCCCAGGTTGCTTTTGGAAAATAGGACTTGGACTCCTGAAACAGGCAGGCCCTCTTCCAGCCTTGTTTTGCCTTTCTTTTCTGTCTCTAACTTGAGCTAGCGTAAGAGCTGAGATGCACCTGACCTGAAATTACCCATTAAAAATAACGAAAAAACCTGTAAGACAACTGTAAGGCAATAGTTTCTTCCAGGCATGCAAAACAGCCGTGTTTGCCCTTACCGGTATTGCCTGTGTTTTGTTTCAGGTCCTGACATTGCAGATTAAGCCGTTTGGGAACATAACGAGCGCATCAGCCTAATACCGAGTTCAGATGAAACACAGTAAAACCACCAACAGAGCAGCAGCCGTTTAATCAGAAAGAAAGAAAGAAAGGGTCAAAATGACATTAGCTCATGTAGCATTGGAAAATGTCCACTTTAGTTTTATCACCAAGATGTTGGGCACCCGTTGAACACACCCAGACAGCGAAATCAGAAAACTAGCAAAAAGCCTGTGTACCAGTAAATCCCCCATTAGCTTCTTTTTGTAGAAGTTAATATGAACACAATATAACAGAACTTATAATGAACAAAAGGAGAGTGCGCAAGCCCGTTCAGAAAGGATGGTTCTTCCAGGCAGCACGTCCAGGTGTTACTATGGGCAGGGGATGGGGCCAGCTCGCTTGATTTTTGTCCCAACTCTCACTATATTCAGCACTTTGCAGATCCTGGAACCACACGTCTATACGTGACTTTTGGTTCTTATTTAAAAAGAAATAAACAACCGAAAGCCTTAGGAAAGCAATAGAATACGATCCTTGAGAGGGTTAAAGAAACTAAAGGTAAGTTCAGATGACCTGAGGGTGGAGGTGATGTGATCTGTGAGGTTCCAGGTCGCAGAGACCATCCCATCCTGCGCGAGGAGGGCTCTCCGGCACCTTGGCTCCATTCCAGCCTTGCTGTAGCTTTACCAGAAGTAAAATATTGGAAACGTGGGTGACAGCTTAGATTACACGTCGTTAGAAACAGCCAGGATAATCTGCCACCAGCTCCCTAAAAGGAAATCTTTAGCTAACAAAGATGCTCCAGCCTTTTGAGCTGGCAGATAATGATGAAGCAGTGAATAAAATCTAGCTGGTTGACATGGTGCCACGCAGGGGGCTGCTTCACCAGGCCAGAGTGAGCCGTGCAGAGCAGGAGAGCTGCTTCTGCTGTGTCTCGGCCAGGAAGAGGAAGAGGAAGGTGGCGGTTTGGTTTTGTGGGGTGTTGCAATGCACCACGCTGCAGCCCCGGCACCGTGACCACGCCAGCGCCCTGCGCTCGGGGACGGTCAGCACGGCCTGATGGGCTTCATGCTCCTCCCCGGTGGGTTTCATCATGTCCATGCTCCACCTCCATCTCCTTCCCCTGACACTACAGCACATGGTTTTGCTACAGGGATCCAATAGTGGGTCAAAGAAAATCATCAGTTTATTGTTTATAGAAAAAAGCCCTGCACGTGACATGTCTACCCATCATGAGGACAAGTAACATCTCCATGTTTCCAGTCGGCTCTGTCCTATACAGGGCTGTCAGATTTCCAGGGCAGGAAAATGCTGTGGTTTTCGGTCCCTTAGCATCCCAGGATCCTGGAAAGGTGCACCACAGTTCTGCAATATGAATGCATAATAGTGCTACTGCTGCTGCCATGCCCACCACTAACCCAGGACAAGCGATACTGGTCTGAGTCTGTTCTGAGGACAGGAATACTGTAGACATGGACAACTGGATTTGCTCCTGCTGAGAAAGTCTGTTTGAAACAGCACGTCTTGGCTCAGGG
>NW_009215129.1:10924-16516 GCF_000690835.1 Fulmarus glacialis
GGTAAAAATAATAATAATGAAATGGCAAGACACAGAAAGCGTACAGACACAGTGGAAACCAAATTTGAAATGATTTAGATGATTCAGGCTTTTTTTAGGGTAATAAGCAGCTAGAGCAGCTCCCCACATGCTCGTACAACCCAAGCGCTTGAAGTCAGCGCGGAGGTTTGAATGAATGATTCATTATTCCGCACACGCTCCGGCTCCTCCGCCACTCCAGCCTGTACCCAGCTGGATCTCAGGAGAAATTCCTAGAGTGTGTAATTGTGTATAATGTGATCATCCTGCAGCAGGAAATAGGTTTGTAAGCATTCTTAGCCAGTACAATTGATGTCATACAGATACGGTCTGCAAGGAAACAAAGTGGAGATATATATTGCAGCGAGTCATTTGAGAGCTAATACAGCCTTCCGGGAGTAGCATTTTAGGCAGGGAATGTATTTAAGCCCAAACAGGCAAGGTACACATAGTATTTCATTTTAAAATGGCTCAGTGTGACCATGTACAGAGGAAAGGGGAAGGCGCGGACCGGCAGCCCCCGCAGCAGCCTGTCTTCCGTGCAGCCAGCAAGGCCAAATTTGGGGGTGCATCCCAGGGGCTTTGCATCCCTTTGCGAGAGGCTCCCACGGGAGTTGGGGCACCGTGGAGGAGAGAGCCCGGTGGGGTTACGTGCTGTAGCTGCGACCTCCTCCTCCTCCCGCATAGCTGTGGCCGTAGGGTCCCGCAGGCACGGCGGGACCCAGCACCCCGGGGGTCAGGGCTTGCAGCCGCCCGGTAAAGCGGGCACCCATCTTTCTTCTGGGTGAGCACCTTGAGCCCGCAGCACCCTCTAGAGGACTGCAGCCACCCGGCCCTTATTTTCAGGGAGGGTTTGGATGCACTGAAAAGCCTCTCTCTCCAGCAATGATTTCTCAGGCAAGTTTAATCCACCGCTGGGCACCAGCTTGTCTTGGGGACGCACCACTGTGCGTCTCTGCCGGGTGGCATCAGGCCTCCAGCTTGTCCTTACTGGTGCTGGAGGGGATGGAGACGGGCAGCACTGCAGGCAAGGGCTGGGATGGAGAGGGCGAGGTGGAGCAGGGGCTCCCCACCAAGCCAGGGAGCAGCACCCAGGGAGAAGTCCTCCAAGCTCCTGCCTCGCAGGGCTCCAGGTCCCCAGTGTGTCCCCAGCTGCAGCCAACATTGTCTTGATGGCAGGTTTAACCCAAAACAAAAGTCATATCCCAGCAGGTGTGGGGATGGACACTTCACTCCCATCACTCAGTCCCCAGAGGGCTGAGGCTGCAGCTCAGGATAGCCCAGCATCCCTCGGCCGCTGGCGCAGCATCCCTACGCTCGCCTGGACAGAGCCGCTGCTCTCCCTCGGGCTGTGGCAGGCGCAAGAGAAGTTAGGTGGAATGGTATTTAAAAGTGACCTATCAGTGAAATCACATTTTAGTGTGGCCCCAAGGAAACATAGCTTAAATTCCTACATGTAATTAAATGCACGGGTTACATCCAGATGATGTAATTCTGTTACAGGTATCTGCTATACTCTTTCCAGTCAGTATGTGCTGGTCGATACACAATCCTAACATATATATGGGGCTCACCTGGGATTTGCCGTGTAGAGGACGAGACACCCGAGGCCAAACATCCTCCAACTGCTGTACTGTGCTGGTCTGCGGCTTGTGGCTACAGCTGCCTTCGTTTCTGGAGTTCCCCAGTTCCATGTCTGATAATAGCAAAATGGGGCTTTTCTGTACAAAGAAAGCCATTAACTATGCTGAAAATTTATTCCGTATACAGTATCTAGTTCATATTCCTGAACTTACAGTGCTTTATATTTTATTTCATAAACCACGTGTCTATTTCAAGAGAAAGCATGTCTGAAACGTAAAATCCCAAAATGTAAAATAAACCCAAAATCTGAAGTCTTAAACCCATCTTTCAAATCAAAATTAAAAAATGCTGGGCAAACAGACCGAGTCCTCTCCTGAAGGATACATTTTCTGTCTTGGACGTACAACGTGCACGTTCCAGCCTGCGAGTCTGCTGAGGCTTGGTTGGGGTCCTTTAACGTACGCTTGGTTGTTAAAGAATTAAATAAAGATGGAACCCAGAGAAGAGAATATAAATACTTTTCTGCCTCTTTTTTGAGATAAACTGCAGGAATGGGATAAATGCCGAAGGCAGCACACCGGGAGCAGGACAGAGCTCCAAAGCTGCGGGCAGGAGGGAGCCGGGAAGGTTGGCGTCTCTCTGGGTGACAGCTCAGCCTGCCTGTCCCCTCTTTCCCAGCTGGTCCTGACTCTCCCATCCCAGGAAGGACCTGGAGCAAGAGAGCAGCCGTCCGTCCGGAGACACCGGAGCATCCGTGTGACACGCCTGCAGGAATGTAAGGGACCGTACAAGGACCTGGCAAGGATAAGAGAAGCTGAAGACCAAGGTGGTGGGATGGCATCTGCCTGGACAGCGTGGTGCGCCTCAGGGTGCCAAAGCCCTGGCGCAACCACTGCACAGCCTGGCCTTGGTCGTATTTCTCCAGCTGAAGAGGTGGGTCCAGCTCTTACCTGAACTTCTCTTGTGCCCACCCCACCTTCCGCACCCCTCAGCTTCCCTCCCGATGGGTGACTTCCAGCAGGACTCCAGCACTCCTCTGCCTCGTTACCCTTGGCCCGGGGCAGGTTTCCCAGTAGGGACGTACCCTATGGACGGGCCATCAGCAGAGCACTGCAAAGCTCCCGAGCAGCATGCAGACGGCTCCTCCGCTTCCACCGGGCACCAGTAACCTCCAGGTAATAGAAACCTGTGAAGCCATGATAACACTATCTCCCTGGCCTCCTCTCCTGGAAGACTCCTTCCTCATCCTGGGAACTGGCAGGATGTTTAATTATTGAGATCAGGCTGAATATGGAGAGATTACTCATCACTGATTCTGGGTATAAACAGTTTCCTTTGCAGAATGATTTCTTTTTTAAAAACTTCCCCACTCCCCTCCTTTCTCCAAATTAATTTCCATCCCAGCCACGAGCCTCAGTAGAAAATCCTGCCATAATAATTTTGAGCTAAATATTCTGAGTAATCAATCAAAACAGTAGAACCAATTTTGAAACTGTCACTTTTAATTTTTCCAATAAAAAAATTGAGCATTTCACTCACAGTACTGTTGTGATTCAAGCTCTTAAAACCTTCGCTCCACCGCATCAGCGCTTCAGAGTATGTACTTGAAAAATCTGAAGAGCCGGCAAAATTGCAGAGAAACTAAAAAGAGATTGATTTTTCGCAGTGACAAGAAACCTGTTTCTTCATGTGCTTTTAGACCCGTCTCACAAAACCTTTTCTTCCTTTCTTCCCTACTTTCCTCCTCTACAACAATAACTAAAGAGTATTAGTAATTTCATACACGCAGAAGGCTGGCACTAATTAAAAAGTTGACACATTATTGAGAGCTCAGTGCATAAATGCACGGCTAACGAAGGCCCAAAGAGCAGATCTGCTTGGTGCTGGGGTGGAGGAGAGGATTTCTCCAGCCTCCGGTGCGGGATGCCTGTGGACACATCAGCGATGGAGGAGCTGACCTGCGGGAGGAGGCAGGAACGGCCTCGGTACAAAAGCGGCTGGAAAAATCCACGCTGGAAAGAACAGGTCTATTAAACCACACAAGCAACGTCGCTTTGTGTTCAGGGTAGGCGTTTCTGCTCAGTGAGGAGCCATCAAATTAGAGGCTTTGCAAGTCATGGATCAAGCGAAGGCTTTGGCGGTAGGAAAGCCGAAGGGAGTTTTGCCCTCGCCGGAGGCAGCGCGTTCCTGCCTCCCCGGCACAGCCTGGGCCAGCTGCAGCCCGTCAGCTGGCTTCACCCGTATTTTTAACAGGCTGATGGATGGGGATGAAGTTGTGCCCAGTAAAAGCATTGCGTGCCTATGTGTAGGAGAGGGAGAACAGCAAAAGCAGCAACAGTGCCCTCGAGCTGGGCCCCTACATGATGCAGGAAAGGGAGAGGATCCTTCCTACAAACTGACACCTAAACTCCCCAGATTCAGGACCACTTCTAGTTTCACACTGATTTCACACCGAGATAAGCTTGCATTGAGGTAACATGGCTCTCCTGCTAGCACAGAAACCCAGCAATGCCAGCAAGACGGAGCCAGCAATGGCTGCCAACCCCAGGCCCTGCGCTACCCTCAGGCCTGCCCGCCAGCACCTCCGCGCCCAGCGGTGACAGGCAGGTCCCCGCACCGCTCCTGCTTGCTGTTATCTTTGCTCGCAAGACCTCGTAAGCGTGATGCAGCAAGCGTGTAATTAGCTGTGAGATGGCGGAGTGGCAGCAGGAGCTGAGGGTGTCAATCAGCAGCCGCCTGCCTTTCACCAACACACCCCCGCTCTCAAGCGCCGGCTCCCTTATCCCGGTTTGTTGTGTTTATCAAGGGCGCAGATTGGATCTGGAAGTTTTGAAGATGCGGCGAGCCCTTTGGCATTTGAGGAAGGAGGTGAAACCTAAGAAACAGAGAAGTTAATATGTTTTCTGTTTGCAAGAGAGCTTGGAAATGCCACTGATGCTTTATTCATCTCTTCCCCTCCTGGAGAACAACAGTAATCTGCTTTTTCCTCTCTCTGTGCTGGATTTCCTTTACTGAAAGTTAAAAGGGACAGTGGCAAGTTAAATTCTATTTTGGAGACAGACCATTTTTGTCTGTGCCTTTCATAATGCCTTTGGATTATTAAGACTCCTTTAAAACAGGATCTTTAAATTTATTTCTTTTAAGAAGTCCAATTTTCTCTTTCTAGGCTGTTTCACTTCTGCAATTTCTCTCTCCCAGGAAAACCCAAATGACTCAAGCCTACCCATTTTTATAGTGACCCTGGACATTTTCCATCACGTCTCGGCTGCTGGGGCAGCACTGCCAACGCAAGGCAAGGGCAGAACTCAGCCCACAAGCGGGATGCAGCCACAGTCCCCAAAGCAAGCACAAACGAGACCAAAGCCAAATGTTTCGACACGTGATGATCAGTTGTATTTTCAGTCCATTAATACAGATTCATTTACCAGATACAAACAGAGTGGAAAGGAAAGCGATCGTTAGCAGAAACAAGGATACAAAACTCAATTCCAGCAGCCTTCACAGAAGGGATATTCAGTGTTCACAACTGCACCATCGGAAGGAGGAGATGCACGGAGACCTGCACTCACACGCGAAGTGGAAGCTCTCCTTTTGTCAATTAGTTTAGCTAGAGACACGATTTAGGAAAAAAAAAAAAAAACCAAACATTCCCAGAACTATGACCTCCGACTCTTTTTCTCATTTCCCAAGTGTCAAGAAAGAGTCAGGTGAGTCAGAATTATTAACATGGAAGAGATTTTATGAACACACAGTGGGAGGTTAAAAATAGAATAATCACAAATACTGGAAAATACAACAAGAAAGCAGGCAGGGGAAAGAAAAAAGAAAAAAAAAAAAAGAGAAACCCGAAGAGAATCATTGCATTCAGTGGTCGATGTACAGTTTGTGGGTCTGCTCCACTTTGATCTACCTTAATTTTGCATGTTTAACTTGATTCACTGCCATGGCGTTACACTCCTGGTTTAAACCTCTATTCTGCAAAGCTCCTGG
>NW_009215129.1:16533-44370 GCF_000690835.1 Fulmarus glacialis
GTTACACTCCTGGTTTAAACCTATATTCTGCAATGCTCCTGGTTTCAGAAGGATCTCAGCTGTGCAGAAGGGATGGCCCGTTTGAAACAATGCCACAAAATGTGAGAATGCATTCGCGTCTTACGGGCCACCCAAGAGATGCCAACCTCTACCCATATACCTGGTCCGGAGACCACTTGCTTTCTTCACCTCGACCACCACCGTGTCCTACAGACCAAGTCCTTTTTGCCAGAAAACCAGTGCAGCAGCTCCGCAGCTGATGGAGGTGTGTCAGTTTAGACCAGCATGGATTTGGGTCTTCACATTCGGCAGGAGAAGAAAAAGGCATTAACCTAAAGGACCATTCATTTAAATGTCCCCCCAAATGCAGCCTCTGTGCACAGATGACAGCCCCCCCGACTGTCCTAACTACAAGCGAGCAAAAGACTTGTCACACTGAAATAACAATAGCAAACCACGTCTGAGCTTGATTGTACGTGGATGTTTCCTTGGCAGGAATGAAGATATTGTAAATTATTACTGCCAGGGTCCCAGCTAGGCAAAACCCGCACTGAGGTCTCCCCCAGGGACAGCACCAGGATTGCGAAATCACACTGTGAAACCTGATCAAAAGAAAGGAAAATGGAGTGTTTGGGGTTTAATCCAGCAAAGGTCACATCAAGTCAGGTGACAAACTGAGACCAAGAGACCAGAAACTCAGCCGAGCACTTCGCATCTGCCATGGAGCACTGGAGTAGTTCTCCTACAAATTATTGTTTAGTAAAGTTCTTACATATGATGACATTTTATCCCTCATTTTTTAAACCATGCATTAATTTTACAGTGAAATATTTATCCAGTCCAACATCTATACAACAAAACACATATTTTAAAATATCAGAATATTAAAAAGATACGATAAGGAGAGTGAGTTCTCAAAGTGGCACATGTTACGGAATAAATTAAAGGAAAAAAAGGCATTCTACTCAGGTTGATCTACAAAGTAAAGTCTGAGCCTGGGAGAAGTGTTCTCATTTCCTATAGTTCTAACAAATAAATGCCACAAGAAACAGTTCATGTTTCCAGGTTTGCTAGTGCTTGAATCCACATCACTTGTTACAGTACTGTATATTTGCGAGCGATCCTCTCCAGTTTGAAGGTATTTAAAATAAACCCACGCTGGTATTACGGACAAAGAAGTAGTGATTGTTTAGGTGCAGAAGTTAACTCTCTCAAGGTGTTCAACCTCACGGGCTTCTTAATATAAGAAATAAAACCCAAGGAGCCAGCTCCGAACAGAACAGCCCGCGGGTACGAACAAGAGTCGTGCCTTCACTGGAAGTGGCTCCAGCCCCATCATCTGTTCGGGGTGAGCAGTGCCGTACCCATGGCGGGGTTCGGTGGCCCCACGAGCCCCTGGGGACGCAGGGCTCTCCCTGCACTGTGCCGAGGCTGCCTCGCACACCTTGCTTGCATTTGAATGCTACTAAATTCCTGGTATTAGGAATTTAGCACCAAGACAGGGAAAGGATGTTCAGCACGGCTCCTTTGTTCCCACAGAGGGAAACCTCCTCCTCCTGAACAGAGAGCCAATGTGAGGCCCGTCTGCTACTTTAATAACGAAAGACCTTCTTAATTAGCACCTTTTCAGACAGAATCAGTCAATTAAATCTCTCCTCCATGGCTCTGCTGCATCGCTTGGGACCAGCAGCCATCACACGGTGGGCTGAGTGTTGCAGAACCTGGGTGGTTTTTCCCCAAAGCAGCCTGGCAGAGGGGGACTTAACGCCACTGCAGTTGTGAAGCCCCAATAGTTAGCTGCCTACCACCTTGAAAGACAATATAAAGATAACTTAACATTTACAAGAATCTTTGCTAATATGGGGATGGGGACAATAAGAGCACTTAGAAGATGACAGGAGTCTTACACTTCTTCAAGGTTCACGTGTACAGGTGGCGGGGTTGAACGCTTCCTTTTCAACTACGAATACAGATCTGTGTGACTTACAGTGATTCTCTGACAGCCTGTAATTGTTCAAAGATAGCAGCTTTGTTCAAACTAAAACAGCTAAAAACATATAAAGAGATAAAAAGCTCTGAACTAGCACTGACATGAAATAACAAGACACCTTTGATCTTTCTTGATTGCAAATGGTCGGGGCACATCTTGCTCTGGCTCCGCAGGGGGTGGCCCCAGGTCAATTTTTTTTTTAAGGGGGGGGAGGGGGGATGGGAAAAATCAAGGGAACATACTTACCTGCTTACAGCATGCCAGCTAAAAGCATTGACCCCCTGGACCAAAGATCATCACATAAAATGCTGCGCATGCGCTTCCAACAGGCTAACCAGACCACAGACGCACCAACCAGAAGGGAGTGTAATGGCAATTGCATCTACAAAACATGAGCGTAGAACAGCGGAAACCGTAGGAAGGGGCTGAGACGTGGGCTGCCCTGCAGGAACGCCTGGGGTTGTCACTTACTCGGGTGCTGCAGCAGGTACAGAACTACCTGGTGCCTATTTACAGTTCTGAAGACAGAGAAGACAATCGGCTAAAATGTGGTGCCAGCTATTTTTTGGGGACCTATAAACTATAGGTCTATAGCTAGGCGACCGCTGTGATTCTTTTCCAGTTAAAAACAGGTGAGACTGTTGGAAGAGCCAGAAAAGGAAAAAAAATAAACTTGCTTGTGAACTAAAGCAAATACCAGTTCACCTGGTCTTTTGACTAAGGAGGGTTGGGCACAGGGTTAAACCCAGCTAGGGAAGGGATCCCCCCGGACGCAGCGGCAGCAGAGCTCAGCCTCCCACTTCTCCAGATCCGACTCTCGTTCGGTGTTTCTCTCTTAGTGTTCGACATGGCACTGCCGACCCCGGGGAGCACCTCTCACGGGACTGCAGTTGGAGCTGGATGTGAAATCGGGAGACACGGCTCATTGCAGGATGGACGATGGAGTACAGATCCAGGATGGATCTGACGCAAGGTCCTGACCCAGGAGCAGTAGTATTTTGCCCAGGGATGCTGAATGAAATTGCTCCTTCGCTGCACAGTGAGATGCAAAATCGCTTTGGAAACTGTCTTACAGAAATGGAAAACAGGACTGGGCATGCTGTGTTTTACTTGTGCTTGGGCAGAGAAGTCCTGCATGACTGAGCTGAAGATTGTGGCTGGTCTAATACCAAGTAGACCAGAGACAAGGCTTTGCTAACTGCTCCCCTTCCCCCTTACATTCACCCCATCTACAAAGCGACACGTCAGCTCAGTTTGAGCATGGCTTCAGCTCTGGCTTAATGGCCTTTCCCTTCTTTTAAATAGGGAGAAAAGGGATGGAAAGAAAAGCCTACTTCGGTACTGCAATTTAAATGCGTGAATGGAGGACCCAGAGCGCAGAGCTTAGTCCGGCCCATGCTGGCTTTTGAGTTTCTGCCCCATTAACACGCAGCGCCTCGCTCTCCTTCAGCTCCGGAGATCTAAGGCTTGATTTTAAACCTTGATCCTCTCCTGGAGAAAGCCTTCACACACAGTTTGAACAAACTGACGTGCTGCATTTCTGTAAAGGCCAGCAAACTCCAGTGATTTCCAGCACCTCCGGCTCCATCGAGGCTATCCTTTGCCAAGACCTAGGCAGCAGCATGCTGCACGTGAGGACTGCTGATTGCTCCAGCTGTGGTAGAAAGAGGGTTTTTTCCCCCCAGAGGGAAGAAGAGACCAAAACGCTGATTCTGATACAAGATTGTTAGTCCGTTTCCATTTAAGAAGTGAAACACCTACACTTGGCAAGCTGTAGGACAGCCCAAGGCAGCACCAAGCAGCACTTCCCGACAGCGCCAGAGCTGCATGACGGGCTCTGCCGGCGTACAAAGGGGTGAAATGAGGGGTTTCCAGCGAGCCAAGGCACGGATACCCGAAAGCCTTAGAAGCACACGCAGCCCACGACTCCTGGGCAGCCACAGCACGATCACAGTACGTATGCAACCACAGTATACAGCTGGCAGTAGTAACAACATCGACTGGGATTTGTTTCCTATCCTAGGAAGTGGCCTGCATCCTTTAGGTGCTCAGAACATGTCTTAAGAAGTAACTCCTTCAGAGGTTAAACTTCTCATTTGCCATAATTTCCAAGTCTTTCTGCTCCTCTCCTTCGCTAGTGTCGATTTGCTTCAAGTTCCGCCACCAAAATCCTTAAGAAAGGCACATTAGCTTGGTGGAGATCTTTTTCACTTCCCTTAGCAATAAAAAGCTCTCCGAAATCCCATATTGTTCATCAACTTGTCTCTAGAGAACCAGACTTTAAACCATAAAGCAGTCTGCATCTTCTTAAGTCCAAACCTCCATGGGTACCATGGACTCCTTTGTTCCAACGGAGGGAAGCAAGTATTCTTCCTCCAGAAAGCGAAAGGGGAATTGTACTAAAAACCCACGAATCTTTTTTAATTCTTCTGCAGCTTTCGCAGGATCATCAGTCGCTAATTTGGGCTTGTTGATGAAATCACGCAGTTGGGTTAAATTATTCACCTGGTCACTGGGAAGGCATCGAAAAACCTGTTCAAAACAGAAAGAAGAAGTAGCATGTCAGTGCGGGGGAAATACTGCAACGCAGAGTTCCCGAGAAAGACCGCAACATCTAATACAAATTCCCCGGGATGGGAGTGACTTAATTAACAGCCTGGAGAACGGGGAGGGAAGAGGTAGGTGCCTATCTGTGATATGGCTAGAGCAGGCAGAGGGGAAGCTCCAGGACTTTTTCTGATCACTGCAAAAGCTCATTAGAAATGAGAAATAAAATTTGCTCCAGTTAGGCTATGGCCAACTAGAAGCAATAAGTACACCGCGGCGATCCACCGGAGGTACAGCTGGTATAAATAAAAGGAGAAATCAGAACTGTCGCCTTCTTGGGCTGCCGTCACACTTTGAGGATGCACAAACTCCAGTTTCTTGTTCACAGCTCTTGCATCTGACACTACTTGTTCCTTCAAAGCATCTCTGAAGGTCCAACCCCAGGAGCTGGACCTGCTGCCCTTGCCCTCCACGTGCTGCTTCTCCCGTTGGCATCTGCTGCCGCCGCGCGGGAAGGAGGGAGGGGAAGGTTCCTCACCTTATCAAAGATGGTGGCATTGCGAGCCGCTGTAGAAATCCACACCTCCTTGAAGAATTTGTCGGAGACGGGATCCTGGTGTTCCGGAGTGAGATCGGAGCCGCCAAGGACAACCCTGAGAAGACAAAGGGATCGATGCTCATGGAGGTTGGAGCACCGGGCACTCCCCCTCTTGACAAATGCCAGGGGAGGAAAAGTTCCCTTGGGACTTGCCAAACCCTGTGTGCTCCCAGCGCCCTCCCACTCCTGGCCCTGCAATAGTCTGTCTCAGCTGTAACGCTGCTCGATTTTCTCCTTTTTTTCTGTCCGTAACTGTCCAGATGGGAAATAAGGTGGGGGAAAAAAAAAAAGGAAAAAGAAAAAGGCCTTAAAGAGAAAATGGCCGTGTTGTGGGCCAGATGGCTGCTCCGAGTGAAGAAACTTCCATGAGAAAGAGACACCGCCACCCGAAATTGAGAGCGTGTGAAAACAGGATCTGGAAGCAAAATATCACTGTCTTGTTTATGAGCTCTCCTAGCAAAATCCTGGAGCAAAATGATTTTTAAGTCAAGCTCCTGAGCTGAGGACAGGAGTGGCATGGGAAAGGCTAACGCCAACAAAACAGCAGCAAAACTCTGGGCTAAATCCAGGCCAGGCGATGCTAAACCTGCAGGCAGCAGCAGCCCCGTTGGTTTGAAAGGCTGCGGGTGGGCGTAAGCCCGAGCGAGCCCTGCCTGCGTCCCTGCTCGCTGCCCGCGCTCGGCCAGCCCCACGCGTCCCACCTGAAGCACCGCAGCCGGAGGGACTGGGCAAACTTCCCAGCGCTGTAGTCCTCCCCGTCCATCACAGAGGGGATGGTCTCGGTGTCCTGCACGATGATGGCCATCTCGCTGTCCCGCTTCCCCAGCATGCTGCGGTCGTTGATGTTGGCAGAGCCTGGCGAGGGGGAAAACGAAGCACCGGCAATGCATCACCTGCCGCATGAGATGCTCCTGCACGCTCTCCATCACCACCCACCACCCCCCGTGGCCCTCCGCATCCCTCGTCTCCATAGGGGACCACCTATGGCTTCGCTAGGTAAAACCCCGACCAGAGGGGTTCCTTATGGAAACACAGACCCCAAGAGCCAGGATTTGGGGGAGGGGGGGAAAAAAAAAACCCCACACCTAATTTTTGCAGGCTTCAAAAGCTCCAGGTTTGGAAGAAGGTTAAACCATAGCCAAGCTCAGGCCAACATTTTCAAAAGTTTACTCTCTCTGTAACTTTCCAGATGCTTTTGCTGAAGGATGCCACAGCTTTCAAAGGTCTTAACTGCGTTTGGTTTGGATACCGAGTTACCTGACACAGGATGGGCTCCATGGGTAAATCTGCTTTTATCTTCAGTAGCATAAAGAGGGGAAGTTTTTCATTTGCATTTGGAAGGTAGGGGTTTTTCGGGAGGGGGATCTAGGAGGAAAGACATAATCTCCTCGCTGTGGGTAAGCAACACCCACACCCTCCTGTCCCGCCAGGACCACACTTTTGTGTCTGCAGATGCAAAAGCTAAGGCACTGTCCCTGCTAATGCAGCAAGGCAGCAGCAGACCCCGGGGCTCTGGGGGACCTTCCGACCACAGGAGATCATAGAATCATAGATGTTTCATCTCTACTCCTTGCCCTACGCCTGCTGCAGCACTACCGCGTGCTGCGTAAAACCCAAACCCCAGGAAGGAGAGGGGTGCTTTCTGGAGGGGTATTGAGGGGACACGTTCCCCAGCGGTGGGACCCACAGGTGTCCTGTGCACAGCTCTCTGCTCACACCCTGGGAAATAACAGCTTTGGTACCCAGCAAGGCTGATGGAGGGCAGCAGAAGTTTCCCCCCATTGCATTTCTACTGCACGGCTCTGGCTGTGCCTTTCAGGAAGGGGGTCCCTCTCCAAAACGCACCACCCCGCGCACGTAAGGGTTTGGGTGCTGGGCCCGTGCAGTGGCTCTAGCGCTGACTCTGCACCGTGGTGGGAGCTCCCCAGCCCGCATGTGCCGTGCAGTGTCCGACACTTGCAGCATTGCTCGAGACCAGCTGAGGCTTTATCCCCCAAACAGGTTTCTCTGTCCCACGCAGCCGTCAGAAGGCAAGGGATGGGGGTCACCGCAGCGCTTGTTTGCTCCAGGGGAACAGCAAGATGCAGCCAGCGATAGGAGTCATCAGGTCATTAACCCACAGACATGATCAAACAACAAAAAAATTCTCCAGACACAGCCCTCAGCCCCGTAAGAGACCCCCAGGCACTAGTAAGCCATTCAGCCTTCCCAGTGACTCAGTGAACTCAAGGGGAGATAACACCTCCCGAGGAAAAACGAGCCAAGCCCCTCTCCGTCCTTTCACCTCTCCCTCCTGCACGGTGGCCCCGTTAGCATTTTATTTCCATGCACCGTCTCTTTCTTGGGTGGAAAAGGGATGACACTGGCTCCCCAGCACCTACCAGCTGGCACAGATGCTCACCCTGTCTAAAAATCCATCCTCAGGCTTATAGGTACAGAAAATAGAAATTAAGAGCTGACTCAGGCCCCCAGACCATCACAGTTGCAACAACACTGCTCCTGCCGTAATATTAAAACCACCTCTGGGCTGCCCTGCGTACTGGAGACGGGATCTGACCCCTGAGAGGGTAACAGAGGAGCAAACCTAACCACAGGTCATCCGAGACTACAGGCTGAACTGCTGCTTTGAAGGAGGGGAGTATTCCGAGTCTTGCAAAATCTGGTATGAAGTTATTCTTTGGCAAAGTCTTTGTTGCTGATATAACAGCTCGAAAAGGGTTTCTTTAAAGAAACAGGCTAAAATTCTGCTTTTCTGCTGCGATGTAGAACTCTGAGCCTGAAGTCTCTTGTCTCTGCTTCGTGATCTCATAATAAATATGGTAAGAGAAACGGATGAAATAATATCTATCGTTATAGCATATTTCCCCATTCTTAGGAAATGGAGCTGATAAATGACACATGTTGTCCAAACCTTCCAAATTTTACGGCACATTCTGTTCTTTAAGGAACAGATGACAAGTCTCACAAGTCCTCCTGCTAGAGCAGAGTTTGATACAAGACAGATGGACAATATTCCCTGCACTGGGATTCTCTTCACTGTTACACAGAGATTTAAAACCATTTTAGAAAAACAAATTAAATGACAACCCTCCAAATCCTTTCCTCCCTCCTACCTACCCTCCTGATGAATTTATGAGTTTGGATTTTTTTTTTTTTTTAAACAACAAAATATTTCACAAGAAAGAAATCACAACATAGAAAAGCACACGGCACTGCAGCCTGCACTGAGCACAGGGCAGAGAAGTGAAGGGACTAATCCAGATATAACCGAGTGGTCCAAACCCCTCCCGCAAGCCCCCTGCTCACCGATTATAACTGTGTTGTCATCAGCAATAAGCAGTTTGCTGTGAACGTAGATGAGCTCCGTGACTAGTCTTCCTTCCAACTCTGCATGCGTTCGAAGTCCGCAGAATGATATGTAGTTTATCCACTTATCTCCAACTGGAAATTAAAAGACGACAAATACGATGGGATGAGGGAGGTGAAAGAGAGAAGAAAGAGTAAAGACCCTCCTTATGTAAAGACCCATATGAATAACAGTTCACTTTTGACTTTTAAAAAAAAAAAAACACCAAACAGGAAACAGAAATAAGTTTCTTTAAAAATAGACTTTAAAAGCTGCCTGTGGGCTCTCTGTGCTGCTCTGATCCGCTGCCTGCTCGGATACTTCCACTTCGGTGAAAAATGACCCAAATCTCTCTTGTGCAGCAGGCAAGTGCTCACAATGGATACGAACATCTTAAAATAACTGGACTATGTGAATGTTTTTCTGCAGATCCCGCAGAAAGGAAGCTGGAAGCAGTTGTTTTGTCCATGCACAGTACAGAAAATATGCCCTAACGTACTTGTCCGCAGTTACCTCGAACTAATGAAGCGTTATGGACGCCCCTCGTATTTACGATATGTGGGTTTTCGTGGTGCTCCGATTCCCAGCAGAGCAAATTCAAGCAGGCATCCTCACGGCGAGGAAGCAACTCGGAAACAGCGTCCTGCTTAGGCAGGTTTTTCCCCTCCGTGCCAGAAACAAACCCAGGGTGGGATTCATGGGGGAGGCAGAGGGCTCATTGCTCCCAGAAGCGTGACCCCGCTCAGGACATTTTCTAAATAACACGATCCTGAGCAGCTGCAACCGCGCCGTGCTCCTCCCTGGGGTCCTCCGCTCCTCCGGATCAGGCCAGCATCCAAGCGTGAGGTCTGACACCCGGCCACGGCTCGCGTGACCCAACAGACCTCGCCATGGGGTGACGGCAGGGGAGGAGGTCGCTCACCAGCCCCACGAGCCCATAGCACACGTTGCTGTGAGATTCCCCAGGCCATGCCTGAACACCTCAGCCACAGCAAGCCCACGTTAATAAGAAGCCAGAGAATCTGATTCATGTGTTCTGGATGTATCCATTGAACAGCAGCATCCCAAGACTAAGCAACACAGAGGAGAGGAATAAAGCTCTTACTCTCTGTCTTCAGCTGGCCCAGGATTGAGTTTTCTCCTCGGCACATGGTCCTGGAAAGAAGGTAGGCAGCCGTCAGCACCACCGCGACTCGAGGAAACGGCATATGCTGAAGCAGAACTGGATGAGGTAAATCGCAAACACAGATGCCTCTTAAATACCCCATGCAAGTAGAAGAAACACGGTGCTTCCAGAGCACACATTTTTCCCAAATGACTGTCGATACATCAAGGACTGCTCATTTCCTAAAGGAGCTTGTACCGATCTGTGTAGGAGCTGGGGAGCATTTTTGCCTTCCAGAGCACACCGCAATGATCAGAAACGTGTTACAAACAGGGCTGCTACCATCTGTGCTGCAGGTCTGAACGTGAAGTGACATCAAGAAAGTCAGTCAACACGTGCAGAAGACCAGCTCAGGGAGTTTGTGTGATTACGGCTGGGCTGGAAAAGCCACAGTCGGCATCTCATTCAAAAAAAACCAAATCATGGGTAATTTCTAAAGACCTATGGTTGCCCTTGCAGAAGAAAGCTCAAGCAGAAGGGCCTGGTTTGGGAGACATGCTGCTTTCCTTCTGCTTGCGACTCCTGCCCTGCTCGTCCTTCTGGAGGTGCGGTAGGACCCCTGCAGACAAGGAGATTTCACTCTGGAGGTAGCAGTAGTCTCCACGGACTGACTCCGCCCTGGGGATCCACCGTGCCAGGGCAGAGGCAGGGATTTCCCCGCATCTCTTGGGGGGGGATTCACCTGCAGAGGGCACCGGGCTTTACCCACCGCACCTCCCTGCTCGGCTAGCATCGCCTCACCCCCTGACGCAAATCCCCAGGCTAGCAAAAAATTAGCTAAAAGTACTAAGTGAAAGCTACACAAACAGTTCTCCTCTCCTTTTCCAAACGCTGCGTGCTCGTGTGAACACCATCTAGTGTGACGCCGGGCTGATGGCAGCTGGAGCCTTGGCCACCAGCCGCAGCGGGCAGAGGTGACTGGGGAGGTCTCCGACAGCCCTGCCCGCAGCCGGGCTGCCTGCCGTACCTGTAGTTGAAGTGCATTATGGCCTGCAGAGCATTCCCCCCGCCGGTCGAAATGTCTCCTTCAAACCCAGGCAGCAGCGGGATCACCACGTATACTCGGAAACGCTTGTTTTCCCTGAAACGATAGTTTGGGGTAATATTAGCCTGCAAATGTTACAGCTTTGTACGAGGTGAGACCTCTTGGTTTCCCTTTCTCTGTGTGGACTGACTTGGTTTCCATCCAAGGCTACTACACAAATTTTAAGGGAGCAAAGTGTGAAGCGTATTTCCAGTTTCAGGTCTTCATCACCTGTCATCAGTACTTCAGCGTGCGCTCAGACCTTCAGGGGGAGAAGGAATAATTTACTCTAAGCAGACAACAAAAGAAGCTAAAGGAAAAGAAACACATTTTCACTGAAGTTCAAGGGCAGGCTAATTATTTTGCAGATTGTGTCTGCCACTATAAAAGTTCATTTGAGCACCCCGACAGCCCAGTCACACGGATACTGGTGCAGACTGGTGTGTACGACCGCCTGGGAGAGCACAGCAAAGACTACAGAGCTACCACAGGCAGAAAACCAAAATCTAACCTGACGTTCCCACTACATCCTGGTTTTTAGAAGTCAGAAACAGCACAAAAGGTGGGAAAAGCTCCAGGCACAAGCAAAACATTGATCATTCAGGAAGCCGAGTATTTGATCAATACATCACAACCTACAAAAACTCAGTTCCACTGGACATCCACAAACTATACCGTACCCTAACCATGATCTGATCCAGGATGACCAAAGCTACTATTGCAGCACTGCCAGGGGCTTTTCTTAAAGCCCACCTTTGGGTTTTCTTCGGCTTTTTCTCTGCCGGTGCTTTCCAGGCACCCCTGGGTGTTGGCGATCCCCTGGCCTGCACCCCGGAGGAGGAGGAGGAGGATGCTCCATTGAAGCGTGCTGCCACTAGATGGCAAACACACTTTAATCAGGACAAAACCATTTCAGGAGCCGTCTGAAGATGAGCCAGCCTGCAGTTTTTCTTAAAAGTATTCCTTCCTCGAGCAAGTTGTGCCTGTGGATTTAAGGGCACAGGAATTGTGAAGAATTGGGGTCTCGTCTGAGCTGGGAGGGAGACATTGAGAACCTGTGTTCCTTTTTCAACCAGCGCTTCCTTATAGCTGTGCTATGCACTGTAAACTAGCTTTAGTCTGACAGCAGGCCTCGGAAACAGCTAATGAGGTCTTACCCGTACACAACAAGAGACTTTGAAACGAAGCCTGTTTGTCTCATGAAAAAGATCTACTAACAAAAGCATTCCCAAAAAAGCAGCTTGTTTGTCTAAGCCCAGTGTTTATTAAACTAAAGAGCCACCCACGAAAAAAAGAGGAAACCAAGAAAAGAATGTTATTAATTACATCAGTAGAAAATATTTAGTCTAGAAGAGCGAAAAGTGTACAAGCTTAACTAAAGAACTTAATTTACAATTAAACATCTGTGTGTCACCTACACTGTTTTCCCAGGGCAGTTTGGAACATGAGCACTTCATACAAACCATTTAGGTCTGAATTTACTTTTAATCTTAAGCAATGCCAAGCACTCTGGAGCGTGCAGAATTTGCATCTTACATTCAGTTAGGAATCACTGACATTAAGCTGGCACAATATTGGCATAAAATTGGAGTAATACAGAAGTGAATCAAGCATCACGTCTGAAAACGGGTCACTGAGGAATCTGCGCGACTCCCTTTTGTGCTAGACTTTTTGATGTCTGGACAGAATGACACCCTTCACATAAACTTTATACAACAGAAAATCTTAACAGATTACCCAGAGAATTTGCTGCTACCTCAGTAGCATTGCTAAAAGCAGGCAACCGATGCAAAGGGCCCACGCCAATCAGTTCCCAAAGGCAGGGAAGGCAATCCAGAGGGGCTTTCCAGGGGGACGCCGCACAGAGACACCGTGTCCGGCTGCCTGCGAGCCTCGAGGCTGCGATGCAAACACCAGCAACGCCATTTCCAGCAGCACTGGCACCACTCTTCATCTACCCTGGGTGAGAAAATCCATTCCGTCTTTTCATCCTTAGCTAATTTCAATTATTTGGGCTATGCATTGCAGCTCACAGATTACAAGCAACTCCACCCTGTTACTCTGCCCTGTTGTTAATGGCACAGCAGATAACACCCGTGCTCTCCCGGTTTGAATAGTGCTCCTCTTTCCACACTGCCTCTGAACGAAGCCAGTCTCATGCCAGCTCCTGTGGCCTTGCAGATAGTACCCATGCCTCAGTGTCTGCGAGGCAGGAGCTACTGCCTGTCTCTGCTTGGTTGCCTTTACCCAAGTGGGAATTTCCAAGCTCAAGTGCCAAAGAGAGAGAAATTTCTGCAACTCCAGAGAGAGCACCTCTGGGAATGCAGACCCTGCATGGCTCTGGACAACTACAATATGGGAAAAAATAATCATTGCAAGAAACTTCTTGATGCATGGCGAAAAAGCACATGAGATGAAAGGAAAACGTTTGGAAAGTGTTCTGTGTATCAGCCCAGCAAGATCAGGATACAGTTTTAGACTATGACATAAATGTATCTTAAAGAGAGACTCCAGGAGAGCTACCTTAAGCAAAGCTGTCCAGGATCAAAGCGAAGACAAGCCACTACCTGTGGTATTAATGTTAACACAGGGCTAGGCATGCTCAAGTAAAAGGAGCGTCTAAAACGTGGTTGGATTTGACCCATCCAGGAACAAATGATGGTCCCCTTGCAATGACTGGAGGTTGTAAATACCTTCCAGCACTTACCAGAAAAAAGTTATTCAAACAATAGCTGAGCCCTGCAGTCAAATCCTCGAAATGTGTTTGCTTCCCCTATTTGAAGCCAACCCTCTCTATAGATAATTTAAATAAGCCACAAATCCCAGTCCAACCTTTTCGCCCATTAACTGACCTTACCACACAGTTCAAGACCGGTTGGCTATGGAGCAAAGGTGTCACTGAACCGGAGTATAAAGGACTTGCTTTTAAACAAGTTCCGTAATTAAAAATACATTTGCATCAGGGTAAGTCCAGAAAATCACTTTCTGGCTGCAAAGAAACCACTAAAGAGTCTCACTGCTGCAAACACAAGCAGATACTCGACCACATCGGTTCTGCATTGGAAAAGCTGTTGTACAGTTGTGTCCATTAAGATATTCTTTTGTACCACATGATATAAATGCACCTGGAAGATTTTCATTGCCTTGTTAAGAACAGGTTACCTGTGAGCTTTAAGAATCCTCTGAGCAATTGCATCGCCGATCTTGTTCCAGACGACTTTGTCATCAGCACAGCTAATAAAAAACTGGTTCTGCAGGAAAAGCAAGCAAAGCTACTGTCAGACACTGCCAACAACGAACAAAAAAATATTTGCATGCTTTATTTCAGACCGAGAGCAACTAAAGATAGCTGGGTTTTGTGTGCCACTTGAGTTGATGCTTTTTTAAAATTATTAAATGTTGTGTGTGTCTGTGTTTGCTTAGGGAATGAATTAGTTCTTATTAATCACACTCCTTAGAAAGTTCATGTAAAGAGCCACCTAACAAGAGGCTAAAAAAAAAGAAACGAAGATAATAAGCTCCTCCATTCAATCCGCGCTGAGAGTTGCTCCCACACGGGAGATTCCTGCAGCTCCAGGCTGTACGGATGTGAGACCAGCCCTGCACGCAGGAGGTTTGGCCATGCACAGGGGACACTGCAAAGCCATGGAGGGAACAGGACGTCTATTGCATAGGCCATGAAAGTTGCTGGCAATTTTGCAAAGAGGCTTATAAAGGAGAGGTCTACTTTTTTCCACCTTGTGGTTAGAAGGCTGTCAGGGTACATACCCATAGCGCAGTCCGAAGACCACTGAAGTCAACAGAAAGAGCCCCAAAAATTCATAGAATCATAGAACCATTAAGGTTGGAAAAGACCTCTAAGATCATCGAGTCCAACCGTCAACCCAACACTACCATGCCCACTAAACCATGTCCCTAAGACAGAGCAGATGCTGTGTTAATGTCTACGTGTGTCTAAATTCATAAAAAATTAAGACCAAACCTCAAGAAGAACTACTCTCCTGATGGCTGTGAGCCATGCCCAGAGCATCAGGACCCTCCTGCTTTCCCTCATTGCCACTCACTTCTATATATATGTAGTGCTTGCTGTTTTGTATCACGCTGACATAGGCGTTGTGGATGGACTCCTCGTGGTATTTAATGCCAGCCGACCAATCAGCAGCAGAACGGATCACCTGGAAAGCAAGAGATGAACACCTTCAGCTCTCTGCCATCCAGGACGGCACAGCATCGCAACTGAATTATTTAAGAGACAGCGCTCTTCCCCGGCACCGTTTGCCTGTCCGGATTTCACTAAATAAGTAATATGTGCGACATTCACCATTTATACTGCATTTGTAATGGGGAGAAAGGATGCTCAAAAATAGTATTAATGCTTAATAATGTTTTGATTAAAGACAGAAGTGCCCTGTCCCATTGCTGCGTTACTGCCCTCTCCGACCTGAGCAGTTTTAGATGCAACAGCAGCAGCACAGAAGATCTGGTCTTGCTTAAGGTCTTATGATAAATTGCTTTCAAAGCAACCTAAATTTCCAAGCTTTAGGGGTGCACATCCAAGCAGGGATCTCCTCTCTAGCAATATTTAAAGCTGGTCTCCAGCTGGGGCAATGCGTTTTTCCCCACAAACAGGCAGTACATAATCATACAGTCAGTCTGATAATGCAGGCCATGTCTTTGTCCTGAGCACTCGAGGTCATTTATTTCTTCTGCCAAATTCTTGCACAAGCCATTTGATTTGTGATGATATGACTTTTAAAATTCATAACAGTCCAGCTGCCCACACTTATTTATTAATTTTTACTGGAAACGCACATTTTGAGTAGATACTGCGAGATCCCCGGGGCACGTTCTCCCCCTGCCTCCTGCAGTTCTTGTGCAAGAGCCAAACCCATATGAGAAACAACCTTTGTTCACGCTCTCACCAGGCTGAGCAATCCCCACAGCAGGCAGCTTCCCATCCCCGACAGCCAGAGATGCCGCGGCATCTCCCACTCCTGAGCTTTGAGTCAAGAAGCAGCCACGCTACGCCCTGCGTGACATTTTCCTAGATGGA
Organism: Fulmarus glacialis; assembly: GCF_000690835.1. NCBI lineage: Eukaryota > Metazoa > Chordata > Aves > Procellariiformes > Procellariidae > Fulmarus > Fulmarus glacialis. Next base: position 32,257 of record NW_009215129.1, read on the forward strand.
AATGTAGTTTTTAATTAAGTGTCAGCAGCGTACGTGCTCAGGGGAAATAATTCTTCGTGATTAGCCTCTGTCTTTAAACATCGTCAAGATAAAAACGTTGAAATAATAGCCTTAAAATATCTCGATACACCCATGATACCAGCAGTCAGGGCCAGTCACATACAGGACAAGATCCAAATGCTGAGGATCCGTGAAATGTGTGTGTCAGCACGTGCAAAATCCCGATCTCTTTCGGGGCTCAACATTTTTCCCTGGAAATCCCTCCCACGGATTTCTTTTAATTCTCCATGTCCAGCTTCTGCTTTGCTCCATGTTACCCTCCCTGTCCCCCCGACATCCCCGATACCCTGAGCTCTGCTGTCACATTGTCATCACCATCCACCACCAAAGCAGGCTGCTGGCTGTGGCATGGCTGAGGACTTTTGAGGACTAATTAATTACCAGTAGTACACCAGTAGATAAGGATTTGGCCCTTTGGTCCAGATGCTGCATGCCTGAACCAAACCAACCCTCTTGTCTCCAGAGCATCTCTGGAGGTGGCACTGAGGAGCATTGCTGTTAAGTAGCACACAACTCCTGAGCTAATTCCTTCACCCGGACAGATGGAGCTTTCTCCCACAGGTCACTGGAAAACAGATCCTGCAACTCTCCTATTTGGCAGCTCGCTTGGCCAGGAGGGAGCACTCCACAGCCTCCCAAACAGAACGTCAGGATCACAGATGCTTGAGTGAGGGAGCCAGCCTGAACGCAAGGGCCATCGCAGGCTCTGTCGGTCCCAAACAGCCGCCCTTCGCTTGCACAAACCTCCGCAAAGCAATGCTGCTCATGCCCGTGCGGTTTTAATCACCCGTTTGGTTTGCAAAGCCAACGCTGCGTGCTCCCACATGCCCCGGGCTGGGCACTGCTAAAACCCCACTGAGCACCAGGGCAGACAGAGCTCCTGAACAAAATTCCACCATTTGCATTAATAAGGACAGGAAAAACAGTGTTTCTGGGTAGAAAGCAGGCTAATTCTTCCGTACACACAGCTCAGGCTGCAGCCTGGACAGGAGCTCACAGCCAGCGATGCGCAGCCACGCTGCCCCTTCCCCGCTTTCTGTCCTGCTGTGGTGAAAACCTGGGGCCACAAAGCACACCCCTGTGGGCTGGGGACCTCCAGCAAATGCAATCTGGAATTGCACTTCAGAAAGCTGCAGATTGTAGCGTCCTAGCATACAAAGTAGTGATATTTAATCCTTTTTTTTTTTTTTCGCTAGTTAACTTTGTCCACGTTCCAAGGAGCCGCTTCTCTTTTCAAGGTAAGCTGCTAAGCCCTGCACTGAATGAAGTAACTTCCACACCCTCATTTACAGCAGCAACAACTGAAACTGCTGGGGACGAGGAATAAACGTTCTTTTCTGAATTGGAAGCTTGACAGCACCAAAGCCCCTTGCTTTGAAAGACAAATTTACTGCCAGAAGACAAGTTTATTCCAAACCAGGGATGCCACCTGATGCAACAGAACTGTCACTCAGGACCATCCCTTTCCAGCACCATGGCTTCCCAGCACATCCACCTGCCCTTCCCTGCCTTCCTCTTCACCCCTCCACACGTCAGCAGCCCAGCTCCCTCCGCTGTTCCATCACCCCTCTGCCCTCACCCCAGAACTGTGTGTCACGGCTCGTCCTAAAAAGCTGGCTCAGCATCACCCAAAAAGCTTACGTCAGGTACAACCTCGAATCCACGTGCGGAGGGAAGAAGAGGTGTCAGAAGATGCTGGCTGGGGCAGCAGAACAGGTATGAGGTGTTCCAGCTTGGATCTCCTCAAAATAAAGTTATTTTTAACCTGGATCGCTTCAGCAGCCAGCACGGATCACAGCGCAGCTCTGCAGCCACAGTGACAGGCGAGGAGGTGGCAGGACAAGGCCACCAACGTCAGTGGCTCTGTGGCCACCGTGGGCAGCATGGCATGGATGCGGCACCCGCCCCGAGGAAACAAAGCTGCGGCTGTGGCACTCAAAGACAAATACACACCTTGAAGTTTCCTACGCAGGCCTTCCCTTATCACTGATGTTTCATCTCACACTCCTGGACATCTCTCCTTTCCTGTCAAGGTATTTGAAGCGAGCTGGTTCAAACCCAACCTATTTTCCTAGGGAAAAAAGGCCACACGGTGCCCAGCACAGCCCCTACCAAGCAGAGCTGGTGTCTCCGTGCTCCTTCCTCTCCTCCCCAAGCCTCTCAATAGCAGGGCTGAGTGCTGTGCCGGCCTCGTCATCCCTTTAACTTCTTTAACTGATACAACAGTAATAAATTGATGCTGTGGGCTAGTGCATAAATCCTGAACAATGCAAGCTCTCACGCAGACTTCAAAGAGCATTAGCCATTGCCAGACCATTAAATTTTCATTGCATTTACATCAGGAACTGAATATTGCCTCACCACGTCACATCTTTTGCAGCGCTGGCTTTGGCTGATAACTGCAAACTCTGGAATGGAAATAGATGGAAAAAACCCGGCACTGCCTTTGGCAGACGGCTATTTGACTCTTGCAAAAATCAACGTGCAATCACATTGCTATTGCGAGCAAGTTCAAATGAAAGAGGATGAGAGACCATGTCTGACTAACCCGTGGAGCTGACAGGCTCCTTTCCTCCCTCCCAGCCTGTACCTCCACACCGTTTCCCATGCACGCTGCATTCACCCTCCCTGCCCAGGGGAAAGCCCCTGTCAGTGCTGCTCCTGCTATCCCCACCCTCCCGAAAATGCTTTCCTGCTCCTCTCCTCTGACAAAGGATAGCAAAACCAGATGGTACAATGAGGTCAAAATCTGTTGCTGACAGGTCAGTGGCTCAGGCTTGCAGCAACGTTGCAGTCCCCACAGATCCTTTGTGTTTTCCCTTCCTCTGATCTGCCCACAATTAAAGACAGATTTGCAAACAAGCTCAGAAACAAGAAAACCGGCAGCCAGACTTTCTTCAATCACCCCACGGCCAGGGACAGTCACTGGATGCTGGATTTTACCTCGGGGCAGTAATTTCTGCCTATAAAGTCCCTACACAGCACCAAAATGGGGATAACACGGGTTTGGCTGGTGGCCAACCAAAGGATTCAATATCAAGAAGAACAACAATATTGCTCTAGTTTTTCTGGATAAAAAACTCAGTGAAAGATTTTAGGGTATCTGCTTATTTCTGCCCTGGACTGTACCACTGAAAGGAGACGTGAGCACCTGCAGCCCTCTGGTCTGAAACGAACATATTGGACGGGCAAGAGGTTGATATTTCTGTGGCTTCAGGAAAGGAGGAGACGTGCAGGGACACCCCAATGCACGCCCCGGGAGCCCCAGAAAAAGGCAACCGGGAGGAGGTGGGGTTCAGATCCAGGCTGCAGGTGTCCTGCCCTCTCCCCATCTCCTGCAGCAGCCAAATCTGAAACTTTCATCAGGAGGAGAGCCCGAGCCGCTCACTGACCCGCAGAGGGGACTTCGGGGATGCTCAGGGCACTTGTGTCATCCGGGGATCGATGGAAACCAGGCCAGTGTGAGCATTATGGAGGAGACAGCTAAAATGACAGTGTGTGCATGCAAAACCATGCCTTGGAGCTCGAGGAGATCACCCAGAGATCATAACCCATCTGCAAGCAGCCCGGGGCCAAGGGACCTGCACCCAGGCAGGGTGCACCAGCCTGGGCAGAGGAGCCACGCTCAGGGCTGCAAACGCTCTTACCCTGCAGCCTTCCCTCATACCGGGAAGGCTGGTACACTGCAGGCCAACATGTTTTCAGCCTAATATCATACACTGTTATTTATCTGGCTATATGCAGGGCCGGGCTACCCTGACAGGTCTCTAAAAGCTGCAATTTGACATAAATTAGAAATGAGCAAGGTAGTTTCAAATTAATAATTTACAAGACAAACCTGCTCTCTTTTCGCTGTTTATGGCATCACTGAGAACAGCCCCTCATTTCCTGGAATGTATCAGTTATTTGCAATGCCCCAACAATGTCGTGACGAGGCGAGTTTTCAAACAGCTCACCCATCACTCAGCATCGGTGTATGCGGCATTTGGCAGTCACCGTCCGAGCTTCATCTCCCACAGGCGGATGCCCTGAGCTAGCAGCTCTGCAGTACGGACTGAAGGAAAGTTGGACCTAGATTATGCTCAGTTTAGTTTCTCCTTTGGGAACTGCTTCCATTTCTGTAATCAGCAGAGTTTAACTTTTTGCTACAGCAAACCCCACGATTCAGAAGTTGAGGCTTATCTTGCAGTTAGAGAGTGCTCAGGGGACACAAGCCCCCTCACTTCCATGAGAACAAGATTTCCCAAAAAGCTGATGTCACGGACACAGCCGGGGAGGCATTTACAGCCAGAGGGAAGCATGATGATGCCTGAAGTGAGACTATTTCTCAACAAGCTGCGAGCATTGTTTTGGAGGCTGATGTAAACTGCCCGAGATCCATGACACAAGATCCCCGTGCTGGCCATCCCTCACACCTCGTGGGGAGGAGCAGACAATGCCCTGGCAACCCACAAACCCAGAAAAATGCGTCTTGTTACACTAAGCTTCCCCAAGCGTTGCTGTCATCTGGGTGGACCACTCCTTACGAAGAGCAAAGGCATGCATTTTTCCTGGTTTTGGTCTAATTGTTCTTATTTCATACATTTTTCATCCACAGAGACACACAATTGTTTTGCTGCTTCAGCATAACTATTTTGACATTGTATTCTTTCACAAGTCCATGTTTCTGCTGGGTAACAGTAGTATTCAATATATGCACTCAATATAGCTAACCGGGTTTTAAATATAGGTATCTTGGCAATTATGCCTGTGAGGATGATTGTCACGAATGAGACTGTGGGCTGACTGTGCAGAACTGCAGAGGACCCACAGGGCTGAGTGGCTGCATAATAAAATTCAGATGAAGTTGAATGCAGAAAGCAACAGCCCTGAGACTCCACTTAACGCTGGGCTCTAGCTGACCACTACCCGTCTGAGCAAAGCGTCGGGGGCCTGGTAGACTAGTCTAAGATCTGGGATAAATACCCACTGGGTAACCTCAACCCATCAGGCCTTTCCAAAATATAAAAACCAAATGTTAGGTGTTAGAAGAAGAGCAGCAGAAAACAAAACAGAAAATTACACAGCTGTACAAAGTCATGGTGTTCCCACAACTTAAGTACTGCGTACAGCTTGGTCTTCTTACTTCAAAGGTGGAGGTATAAATTACTGCATCTCTACTGAAAGAGTTGCATTATTTTATTGTAATTGAGGATCTGACCACCTATGCTGCGAGTTAAATTAGAGTTTTTCATTTTATAATTTCAAGCTCTGCAGAGGGTCTGTCAGGCATCGACACCTCCTGCTGGAAAGATGCAAAACAAGCTCTCGTAGGTGTATGTGAGCAGAAGACCACCAACACCCACCTGGACTGTGGCATGAACAGCCTCAGGCACCTGATACTTCAACTCGTTAGCCGTTTGCTGAGATTTTGGCAGCAGGAACGGGTAGGACAGGGATCGGTATTTGGGCTTCATAATCTGCCCAGGGGAAAAAAGAAAAAAAAAAAGTCCTTGAAGAGACTGCAACATAGCAGAATAACATAAAAAAAAAATGCATGCCTACGGAGGGCACGTGGATGAGGCAAAGGCTGTATTTCTTTCTGTGCCCCCAGCAGCAATGCCTGCACCCCACCTTGGTGAAGTTCCAGCGCTGGATGAAGTGTCGGGCGACATCACGTGCCGCTTTGCCGTGCACCACGGAGGAGATGTCATGCCAGGGCATCCTCGGAGTGGTGTATCTGTCAATGAAGTCTACGGGACAGGAAAGCACATTTGGACCTCCTCAGACAAAGCACATGAATGTCGAAAAGCACGGCGTCCCCCTCCTCAAACTGAAGTTTGTGGGACACAGCACTGAGGGCTGTGCAGATGAATTATCATGCAATCGCCCGCAGTCCAAGTCCATGGACCGTAAGGGCATAACTGGCCCTAGAACCTCTCAAAGGGAGTTTTGCTGCTTCTTCTAGCAGCCAAACCAAGACAGCCTCATTACCTCTGGCTCAGAAGTAGGAAAAAATATGGTTTGAGACTGAGAAGATGCAGAACAGGGTTTGGGGGAAAGTAATGACTTCCAGGGTACAAAGGCACCTACCAGCAAAAGGTTTGTCAAGTTGAACCCAGTCTTTAAAGACGAAGTTGCAATAGTCTTTTCCGTGCCAGAATCTGGTTTCCCCAAGCAGCTCGCCAACACCCGTCTTCAAGCTGCGGACGGATCCTTTATCTGTCACAGGCAAACAAGACAACAAAAACACACACTCCAAAGTCACGGCTGTCCATCGCACACGATGGAAAAGCATTGGTGGGACTTGCCCGTGCCAGCTGGCTGAAGCTGTTTTCTCCCTGTTGCTTTCAAAGGATGCATACTAGTATTTTTTCTTCCCTATTTTAATATTTGTTATACAATCAAGACAGGTTATATATAGGAGTCTGCTACGGAAACAAAAAGCAGATGCTGAATTCTCTCTACATTGGACCAAAAAATCACCCTATAATCATTTGTCTTTCCACAGTCCTATGACACCTGAATATTATGTAAATTATCACCATGTGGCAATCCACTCCTAGCTGTGGATATATGTACAGGAACATCACATATAACATGTACTTAATATATTTTACAATACTAATGAACTTATTCCAACTTCTCTGCTAGAGGTTTTATGATTTTGCCTCTATAGCAGGGTGTATCTCCTCTAACAGAAGCTAGTCTTTATTAACTAGGATGAGATGATTAAAAAGCTCATGTTCCCTCATTAAATATTGTGGGTTTTGTTTGCTTTATTTTGTTTTTCCAAATAACACTGTCATCTTTTGATACAATTTTACATGTTGAACAAATGGACCCTGAATTCCAAATTGATGGTGATTTAAAATGGTCTAAAATACTGTAGTCAGCGATATTCCCTCCTAACAGGATCCCTTTTCTAGAGCACGTATTTTGGTGCAGAGTGAACTTTTTCCTCACTGTTAAGAAAACCAAAACCGTTGACCTAGACCATGAACGTTTAATTAGCGTTATTTCCTGACCCTGAAAGCAGTCTTCATCTACTGTACCAACTACTAGGGCAGTAATTACACAGTACCATGCCACCAGCAGAAGCCTTCTCCTAACCCAACCACATCACCAAGTAACCACAAAAACCCCTTAGCACAAACCCCCCCCCTTTCAACAGTCAACAAAATACACATCGGCAGCAGCGCGACAAGACCAGTTTACACAAAGCAAGCCCTGCCAGCACTGCTGTAACCCCACCGAGCCGAGCTGAGCCAAGCCATTGCCAAAAATGCCATGCAGCAGGTATGCACCACAGCTGCCTTGGGAAGCATGAGCTTCTAGTGAGAGTCCAGGTGGAGCTGGGGAATCGCTGACCCTGCATGCTCGAATGGGAATGGGTGGGACACGCCAACCAGCCAAAAAACACACTTCATGTACCGAGCTTCCATGACTGTACACCGACTCATGAATGAGCAGGAGGTGACCACAGGGGAGACCGCGCTTCATTTCCATGAAGCAAATGCATCTCTTCCTTGTTACCTGCCACTACTTTGTAACCAGTATTTTATAACCGGCAATTAATGCCTTAGAGGAAGACGTTAGGAAGATGTGGAAGAACTGCTCCTCACTCCGTACCAGCACTCAGAGGCATCTCGATGAGGTACCGTACTGAAACAGGCCCTTCCAACATCGGTGCAGAGATCAGAACAGCTCAGTGCTTATAAGCACCCAACTGCTTTCTCAATCGAGTCAATGCTTTCATCGACTTTAATAAGGGGCAAAAGTCTTCATCCAAATGGAGGTTTGGCAACAGCCACTTTGCTGCTTCCTCTCTCTGTCTGCATTTGTCTTCCTGCATCAGGCTTATTTTAAAATATCCAGTGCAGAAGTTCCCAATTCCAGTAATAAGCCCCTTTCTTTTCAGGAAGGGAGCTGCTGAAATAATCATATACCATAATCAGAGCTATTTTCTTAACTGTTCCCTGCTGTCGTTATTGCAAATTTGTTTGGGTGGTTGTTTTTTTTTTTTGGGGGGGCGGGGGCGGGGTGTTGTGTGATTTTTTTGGTTCTTTTTTTTTAATTATTACTTATTTATGCTGCAGTTTTTGTAGCTTCTGGAGAAAGCTCTTCTGCCAGGATATCCTCACAGGGGTGCTACGGATGCTGGGAGAACAACAAGCAGCGAAGGCTGATCCTGGCACCCAACCTAACTCTCACCATCGTTACAATGCAAAAACATCGGCAGCTAAAGCCTGAAGGGGTCTGCACCTCTGCCTTCCTCCACTTACCCTCCCGAGGCTCAGCGAGCCCCTGTTTGGATTCACTGTGGTGATGGAACATTTTCAGATGGGGCTTTAAACTCTGGATTATATTCGGTTGACTTCTAGTGGGGTTACAGTAACCTGCAGAAAGTCAAGATGCTCTATTTACGGCAAAAACGCACGTCCACCTCTGCTACACTGGTGCCTGATCCTGTCTGAAGACACTTTCCATGACAGGAGCTCAAACGAGACATCAATTTGCGGAAACTACAAGTGACCAACAGGCAAAGGACCAAATTCAAGACCTGGATGGTTTTAAACCAAACAGATATATTGAAGCAGCAAAGCCATGGCTGCGTCCTGAACCAACTGCAACCAATGCAAACGATGCTCCAGCAAGGCTTCCTCCGGCCAGAGGCAGGAGTAAGATCTGCAGGGAATGATGGAAAGAAACTCAAGTTCCCACCCTGAGCAATTTACAGCTTCAGGAGCTGAGGACGTCAAGAACAGATCTCAGGAAGGACTCCACGCTGGAACAAATGTCAAGCTGATCCTTGTAATTTTAGCTTTGAAACTGTTTTTAATGCGGGGAATTAAAAGCTGCATTCAAATATTCAGCTGTTGAATAGTCTCTCCTCTCTAGTAAGTGGGTAAATTGGGAATATTTCCATTTAAGTGAACTGATTTAAACCTAGGTAACACTAGCCTATAAGAGGGGTTAATCGCATTCAGAAACCGTTTTGCTTATTATAATAAATACGAATTAAAAATGAAAGATTTGATTCTTCCTTGCAGAACAAAAATTTTCCAGCAATATAAACATTAGGTATCATGTACACTATATCACATTATCTGATGGCTAATGACAATTGCTAATTAACTAAATGCAAATCCACTTAAAACTTTTCTTGTATATCTTGCAGTGACACAAATTTACATATTGACTACACACAGTCATTATTCTGATAGTTAAGAAATTCATCAACTCTCCTTCCTTACAAAGAACACGTTACTCTAGAAATTATGTAAATCTACACGTACACTCACCCACCCACCTCCACACACGCTTTATATATGTTGTTTAGCTGAAAAACATTACTTACTTGATTCACTGTCTATGCTGCTGACGCTGTCAGCATGGTGCATGCCGTGTTTATGGAGATGCTTGTAAATACTGAACCTTGAAAACTTTTTGGGTTTTCCTACTCCTTTCATTTTTGATATGTCTGGGGCATCATCAGCATTCCTCTGGAACAAGTGGCTTTCTGGGGACAGAGCTTGAGGCTGCAGCGGGACATGTTCAGACGACTCCGCTGCGGACTTAAAAGACACAGGATGTTGCTGCAGGTGATGTACGGACAGGTTCCCCTTTCATTACAGATTATCATGCACATCAATGCTCAGAAACAACCACGAGCCAAACTTTGCTCCGTGACAAAGACACTTCAGTGGGAACTACGAATGCTTTTGAGGGAGAGAGTCTGTACCGAGGAGGCACTCAACAGAAACACCCATTAATGCTAGCAGTACGTTCTTCAGTCCCATAAATTTACTCTGGATTATTACTTCCCCTTGAAATTCTCATAAATTTAGACCTCTTTACATTTTTTTTGAGAGATCTCTGGATGCATACAGACCCAGGTTAGCAGAAAGCTCAGCAAGCAAGGCACCTGCTGAGGGCCTGAGTATCCAGAAGTTTGGAGCACTCTGCGAGTGCCTACTGTGCATTTCCAGCTAAATTTTATTAAGAACGTAGCCTCCAAATTGTGACTGCTGCTCCAAGCTCCAGGGAAAACCCATCTGTCTATCTCCGTGCCCTAGCAAGGGCTGGTCAGGATCTAGCCCTAAAGAGTCATTCGATACTCAGATACTTCCACCTTCCCATCACTATTCCTCTTTAAACCTCCTAAACCCAACCCTACGCTTAAAAGTGGACACGGCTTGTTCATCCCCACCGCAAACCTAACGTGCAGATGTTGAAGGTGGCCACCAGCTGGAGCAAGCTTGCTTACTGCCAGGTTGATCGTCGACACCGACTTCACTGCTGCCATTCGTTTGACACTGCCCACATCGGTCAGGCGATGCTCGTCATCATCCCACCTGCCGTACGCCAAGTCGATGCCACCCACAAACGCCACGGACTGGTCAACGATGACGAGCTTCTCATGGTGAGCCCAGAGGTACACGGAGGAGGAAACGTGGTCTGGGTGTCTCATCACCTGGGAAGAGAACCAACACTCAAGCTCAGCATCATTGCCCAATTTACATCCCTCCAGCCAGCGAGCTGCCCGGCTTTTTTTTTTTTGGCTGCTCAAGATGATGGGAAAACACTGGAGTTTTTAGAAGATGCCTCCACACAGACTGCTGTAATTACTGAAGCTACGTGACTCCCCCTGCGCTGGGCTCAGCCTTGCTGGCAGGCAGGTGCTTCCCCACCCGGCGGGTATTCCCGAGCAGCGACAGTGACTGATGCTGGGATAGGTCACACTTACAACAACTGTGTTCATAAGAGGACCATAGTCAAGGAAACTGTTTCAAGAAATCAAATCATGCTTTCAGTAGAGCTGCAATAGCTGAGCTTTCAAACACAGAGCCTGCTCTAAAAGAAAACAACATATTGGTGATCTGACTCACTTCTTTGGTTGTTGCCACTACATAAGTGAAATGAGAAGTTGGCTGTTTTTTTCCCCATTTAAAATCAGCAAATTGTTTAACATTTGTTTATGAGATTCTTTTTGACATGTGTTTATGGCAAAGTAATTTCTATATCTAAGCATTCAGTATATAGTTTGATTTTTTTTATGTTAGAGGAGAGTGATTAGACCAGCTTCCTGGGGAAAAAGCTAGAGAGCTTCACCTCGCTGCTCCCAAAATCTGTTACGCGCATGGCATGTATCTTCCAGTTACGCCTTCCAGTCTTGCTGCGAAGATGAGGGTGAATGGATGCTTCCCTTCACCGTGACAGCTGGTCAAGTGACAATAAATCTATTATTCTAGCAGTTTGTTAGTCACCCTCATGCATACCATGTATCTCATTGCTCATTAAAATGTCTATGTCTCTAATTTCAAGAGACTGGATCTAGCCTTATCTACTGGTTTGCGTGCCACAACTCATTTTCTGCTCGGTGGCAGAGCAGCAGTGAAACAGCACAGGACAGCGCAATGCTGTTCATTTACGATGGGAATGTAAACATCCAGTGTTGACTCTCATCATCTACGTACGAACAGAAATGCTGAAATGAGACAACATTCTCAAACTGTAATTTTCCATTTGCTGTAACCCCCATTAACTTGTCACATGAAATATGTTTCTTGTGAATTAGATGAATAGTTGTTTTGGCAAGTCTAAACTAAGCAATTTTGTGTTCAATTATAACCTAAAGAAATGAAGTTGCCAGATAATGGTAATCACTGCATGGGTATGTCTTCTCAGATTATTCCCACTCTAACGGTGGGAAACACTGTTCTTCCAGGTCACACCCAAATACACTGAGGGTCATCGCTAGCTATCGAGAGCAAATGAATGCAAATGTCCTTCATACAACTGCCAGATGCGCAATTACCTTAACGTTTGGATGGAGGTGCATGAGTGTCCGCTTGCTATATTCACTGTTGATCCCTAGGGCAAGCTCCACCTCTTTGTACAGCATAACAAAAATTCTCACTCCTTGTTGCTGTCAGAAATAAAGAGAAACACATGGTACGCAGGTATTTCTATAGATACAGTCCATTTCCGAAGCAAGGAAAAGCTAAGAGGCAGTAAGCATGTTGTGCCTGCAGACAGAAATGCAGGCTGAGGTTACTTGTTCTTGATTGC
>NW_009215130.1:0-11347 GCF_000690835.1 Fulmarus glacialis
TGTTCGCTAAACCTCTCCGTTAATTTTCCAGGCCTGTAGTTTTCCAGGTGAGGGCATCTCCCTGAGAGAGCCACCAGCGAGCGCGGCACCTGCCCGCTGCGTTGCTTAACCAGAGGTGGACCTCGGCTGAGGGGATTAATGGTCCAGAACACTCATGTGTTGGTGATTTAAGTGTGCTGCATGGCTCAGGACCGGCTGGGGAGGGGTCTGGAGACCTTATCCCTGGCTGGCTTGCCTGTAAAACAAATTTATACACACAGAATGTCTGAGGGACTTGGAGCCGCTGGCCCATCCCCAGGAAGGTGGCAATTGGGGAGCACGGTCCAGCAATAAATAGGTACAAGAGACGAGTTTATGAAGTGGGGAAGTGAGCGAAGCCTTCACGATAGGGGAGAACTAACCGAGTCAAGGCAGAGATGGAAAGGAGAGAGATGAGGGAGGGAAGGGAGAGGAGAAAGCAGGAGACGTTGAAGTGCGTGCACAGGGAAATCCAACACCCTTTCTCTTTTTAAACTGGAAAGAGGGCGAGGGGAAAGTTCAGGAATATCACATTGATCTTAAATGCTGGTTTTAAGTCTGACCATTAATCTTGCCATTATATATAGCGCTTGGCTCACTTTCTTTTAAATATAAGGACATGACAGGATAACTTGACTTTGACTAGAAGATTCGGCCTTCAAGTGTGGGAGAAGTTACTCCACCTCAATGGCTGTGTAGCCAATACAGTGTTAGTTGGAGTCTGTCTTGCTCTTGCATCACGGTTGATGCAGACTTTCTCCCGCAAATATATGACAAAATAGGTTTTCCAGTGCCTCATTTAGCCCTCTCTTTTGCCACGCCTTCACTGGAAAAGAGCCAGGTATCTTTGGTTTATTCCTTGCTTTCTTCTTTGCTTTAAAGCAACTGAATAGATATAATATATACACACACACCAAACACACAGGGCCTCAAAGTTTAACAGCAAAAGCGGTTCATTAGTAGCATATCCCTGCTGTTAAGGGAGTTTATTAAAAGCATGAAGTGTGTTAGCAGAGGAATGGCAGGGGGGGATAAGAAAGACAGTTGGAAGATGATTAGAGGTGTCTCACTTGAAAGAACTGTGACTTGGTTTATGTCCCCTTGCATCTTTAATGATTCATTAAAATATAAAATGACCTTTTGCCGCAGTGAGTTTGGGGCTAAATTGAGCTTATTGTTTCTTTGGTTTTCTTTTCTCTGCTGTGTTAGGGGATTTTTTTCTCCTTAGTGTATGAGATAATGCACATCGCAGAGGATTTCTGAGCTGGTTACCTCGTGTACTGAAAAGCCTCAGGGTTTTTAATGTCCTTTATTTTGTATGATGCAGCCCTCGTGTTGTGGCCCAAATCATGCATGAAAGGTCACCGACAAGGAGGAATACCAAATGGCTGTGCGTTTCATACTGACATGTAAGCAGGCATTGGCATTTGCAGCGTCATGTCGATAGACACAGAGTAAGTTAGAGATCCTGCAAAAGTTTTATAGATCATTTGGATTCCTGTCAGGGAAGCGTGGGGCAGAGGAACAGAAATTGCACTTGACAGCAGTTCCAGAAGATGCTTTACTAATTGCTGGTATCATCTCAGTAAATATTTGGTAGATATTGGTATCTCTTTGAAGCCAAGGAGTAGAAACAAGGGCAAGTGTTCATAAACTTTCTTCCTGGGGGCTGGTTCTAGCCCAGAAACTTTTAGACTGAGTTTAAATTGATGTAATTGATAAGAAATGGGGACTGGAAGATTTGAGCCACAGGTTGGACTTCACATAAAGTCTAGATCTGCTGAAATAGTTCTTATCACTTCCTAACTATTGCAAGATTTTTCTCCTGTTTCCTCTATTTGAGAGAAGGTGGCATGCTATTTCTGGAAATTTGGGATGGTCCTTTTGAAATTGCAGTTTTCAAATATTTCAACTGACAAATTGCTGTCTTGACTTCTTATAAACAGAAGCAGCCAATGTGTGGGGTGTTTGTGTATGTGGTTTTGGTTATTGTTAGGAGTAATTGAAACTCAAGAGGCTGATCTAGTAGACTTAAATACTTTCAGTTTTGTTTTTAACAGTTTTGAATTGCATGTATGTTTTAAACCTGAAATATGTATTTTTTTAAAAGCTTCTTTAAGAATTAAAAATGCTATTCTTATTGTGCCTGTTCTTTTTTTGAGCAAGCCTAAGTTAGCAAATGAAGTACAACATGTACTGCAACATACGCAACCACCTGTGGACCACGCAGCTTACTCTTTCTTGGTTTAATTCAGCAGAATGTTAAAAATCCCTCTTTCCTCTGCAGTGCTGGAGCGCAATAAAAGCACGTCAAAAGGAGAACGCTTTAGAAGAGAATTTCAGAAAATTCATATGCCTTTGTGGGTTTTTTCATTTGGTTGGTCGTTTTCCCCCTCAGCATGAGGGCTGCGAACGGCAAACATCACTGGCTGGGAAGTGATCTCATTGTATTGTCTCATTGCAAGTGCCCTAAGGTACGTTTGATTTTCCCAGTATTTCCTTCTCTCTTGCAGTGTCAACGCCTGTGTAGACGTGGTTCTGTCCGGTGTGAAGTTGTTAGAGGCGCTCGGTCTTGAACCTGGGGATGGGAAAAATCACGCGGTCTTGAACTCCAGACAGGACCTGAAAGAAGCATTCGCTCACTTCATGGGAAAAGGGGCAGCTGCCGAGCGCTTCTTCAGCGACGCCGAGTCTTTCCATCACATTGCACGGACAGCCTCCGAGTACCCTGGTGCACAGGTATGTCTTCCACCTGAAGATAAGCTTTGAGAAGCGTGTTTCATATTTTCTGCATCGTTGGTGACTTTCGTTCTCTGTCTGGTGAGAGAGCCAATCGTTTAGGAAAGAAACTTATGGTGTAGCTCGAGTGCGTTGATGACTTTTCACGGAACTCTGCACGTGCTGCAAGTAGTAGGGTTTTGAATGGTCTATCCCCTGCTTGCTTTCCCAAAACTGAAACGTCAGTCTAAGTTGCCTCTGTGAGAATATGGTTATATGGGAGGCAGATGGGGCTGATGCTGTAAAGGAGGCTCTAACGTCTTGTAATGAGGCAGGAAGTGAGGAAATAGACCGAAGCATTAGGCATTGTAAACGCTCCGATCAGCTTCGGCTGCTTAATGCAGGATTTAAATTCTCTCTAGGAGTGATGAAAAGAAATAAATATTTTTTCTGAAGCCTCCCTTCCCAAAAGCAAAGTTTTGTTGCTCTAATTTATACTGGGTCTTCTGAATCTAGCTTGATATCTTGCTTGGCAGTTAGCTAATTTCTACAAACTGCTTAATGCCGCCTTCTAAGCAGTTCGCCAGCTGCTTTTGAAAATGAGGAGGAGCTCTAAATGCCTTTTATTGGTCAAGGCTCTCCTGTGTTGACTTTTTTCTCACCACGTTTGCTATGTTGGCTTGCTGGAATCACCTGATTATTAGCTGTATCCTGCTATAGCCTGTTTTCTGTCACCTCTGAGTGCCTGTGATCCTCATGACAATCTATATTCTTTGGTTTCAAAGCTGACGTCAGAGTTTTCTCACTTGAAAGTTTCACCTTTCTTACCTGAAGAAACTTTCATGGTTCCGCTCACTTCATGTGGGCACAGGTAGCAGGTTTAACCTTCTTTTCAAACTGGAGGAAGTGTTGTTGCAGTTTTTAAATGACTGCTTGTCAGCCTTGCTAAAAAACCACAAGTTATCAACTGCCACAGAAAAGTTGCACAGAAGTAGGGGCTGTTTATGTTATGAATGAATGGATTTGTACAGGGTTGTGAGTTACCTGAAGGCGAATATTTAGATTTTAAAAAGTCAGAGAACACTGAACGTGTTGAGATCTCACAGAGAATTGTAAAATTGTTTTGCCTTCAGCCCCAGTAAGCTTTATTAACTTCTGTAATGCTAGACCCTTTTCTAAAAAGCTAAAATCTCTAGCCTATACTGAGGACTGAGCATGTATAAACCATCAAAGCAAGGGAATGTCCATACCTGCCTCTATTTGTTTTACAGCTTTATGTAGGAGGAAATGCTGCTCTCATCGGTCAGAAGCTTGCAACAAATCCAGACCTGAAGGTACGCGTTCCAAAAATTTCATGCTATTCGCGTGTCGCTGAGGCTTAAATTACTTCCTTGTACATTTTGGGGATCTTGCAGTTATTTCTTAGGCTATGGTGGAACATATGATTGGCCTTACGAGTTGAAAAGCATAGCTGATTTTTAAAAATTTAATCATTATTTTTAAAAATCAATTGTCTAGGTGATGCTTAGATGCTCTGAAATGCTGGCAAGGGACATGGCAGGGGATCCTTGATTGTTTTTTCTTGTTTTCTTAGATCCTCCTTTGTGGCCCAGTTGGTCCTAAACTCCATGAACTACTTGATGACAATGTGGTTGTGCCACCTGAATCCATGCAGGAAAGAGATGAATTCCATCTTATCTTGGAGTATCAAGCAGGTACCTTGCCAAAGGCTGGATGTTAGCTGGGGACCCTGAACATCACTAAGATAGTCCTGGTTTTAAAGTTGTTCTTTTTTGAATCGGTTAATTCCAGAAGAACTGTGTAAGTTATCACTACTGGCAGCTGTCACTGGGCTAATCCGGTAATTCCATGCGCTTCAGGGAGCTGTGGTAGGTGAACAGACATCTAAAAGTCTTTTGAAACTTCTTTCCTTTGTAATATGGTGACTGTAAATACTGACTCATGCCGCTATCTTGCCATCCCTCTAGTTCTGTATGTTTGTATGCTATAACCTATAGAAACCAAGTGGACTTCTCATTTTGTTGTGATGCATAGCCTAAGCAGACCTGAAGGATGTAATTCTAAAGCTGTATGAACACTAAAATAGTCCAGTAATTTTCTCTGAAAACAGAAAGGTACCATTTAACCACATGCAGATGAAATTCAGGGTAACCTTAATGTAATGGCTAAAACAAATCTGTATGTATTTTCTTACTGTTTTCAACCTGAGTTATTCCACTGGTCCTATCTCAATATATAGCTTCAGAAAGAGTTATGTTGGTGTGACAGAAGAGGGAGTATTTGGCAAGGAGGGAAGGCAAGAACCATCTTAATTAAACTTTTTCAGCAGCGAAACGAATGTGGAGCAGCACCCAAAGCATGCACTCTGATGGACTTCTGGCTGAAACAAGGTTACTATAACTGACAAGTGCTGTTACACAGTAGGACTTCTAAAATTGCACTAATGTCTTAAGTGAATCTTAATTCTTCTTGCTCCTGGAAGCATCCTAGTTAGGTGATACATTAGTATATGATGTCTCCTTTTCTCAGCGTCTCTGTTCTCAGGTGAGAACTGCCCTCCTGATGCAACTCTGGGGATCTCTGTCCTAGACAGAACTTTGCCGTAAGACTTATCTTAAGAGGAGGCAGCATTGATGGCTGTTGGTGCTGTTTTAGTGGCTTTTCCATAAAAGCTGGTCATATCCTCCATAGTATAACCAGTATACAGTCTGGGAGAGCTGAGTGAACACGTACGCAGGCTGGTTCTAAGGTGGAGATTCTGCCTATAATAGCCTCAAAAATGCTTGTGTCTCAAGAGCGTTCTGATCAAGCTGTCCTTTGTGACCTGTGTGTGTTTATTCCCTTGCATTTCTTTCTGTCCAGTTATCGCAACTGGCACAAGGAACTGCCTGCTGCCTGAACAAAGATGTGTGTACAGATGGGGAGAGCTGCCAGAGGGCTGGCCAGTTGGACTGTGGCTTGTGCAATTTGTATCCTCTCTAAGCTCGCTGTCGTTACCCTGTTTTGTCATGGCTCAGTGTCCCGGAGATGGAGCTCATTTAATTTGTGATCTTATCCAGGAATAAAACCATTTACACATACAGCACTGATGCAACTCTATTCTGCAGATCATTTCTGGGAGCTGTGCGGTCAGGAATAGTAAGAGCCATGAGACTTTTCAGGGTGTACCTTCATGATACAACTTGAGTCAAGCTAAGAGGTGGTTGTTGCCAAAAGGGGAAGGTCTCCCCTCTCTCTGCAGATCCTGCACGCTCCAAATGTTTGGCTTGAGCTGGCTGTGACACTCACCTAATTGCATCATAAACTAATACAACTGATTAAAACATCACAAAGCTTGCAAAACCAAACAAATAAGTATTGAATTTCCCTTCTGATCAGACAAGCATCTAAATGAGGCAGAGGGAGTGAAGGAAAAGAATGAATGAGAAAAAGAGCAAGACTTCTCTTGTGGCTGGCAGTATCTGTTAATTGGGCACAGACATATTGTGAAACCGTGCCTTTGGATTCCAGTGGGATATCCCAAAACAATCTCCAGATACGTGGTTTGATTTGCTTCTCTTCTGAGTTAACTTGCTTCTATTTGTTTCACCTAGGTGAAGAGTGGGGACAAGTGAGAGCACCCAATGCCAACCGCTTCATCTTCTCCCATGACCTATCAAATGGCGCCTTAAATATGCTGGAAGTGTTTGTGTCCAGCTTGGATGAATTTCAGCCAGATCTCGTGGTACTTTCAGGACTTCACATGATGGAAGGCCAGAGCAAGGAGATGCGGCAGAGACGACTTATGGAGGTAAGATGCTTGAACACCACCTTAATTTGTATTCCAACTGTCCTGGTTTCGGTTAAACCACGACACCAACAAATGCTTCATGGCAAACTTTTGGTTTCCCAGGCTTGAACTTGTAATTAGGCTGTGTCTTCAGATTTTCCACAAATCTTTTCAGTATTGCATGCTAAAAGAAGAATGTGAACTGTAGGAGTGGCAAAAGTCTAATCCTGTAACACTAGTGTTTCTTAGATTCAGTGGGTTGTCTAGGGAAAAAAAGGTATGGTCTGGTTGTCTGGCTGGAATATGTTGGCATAGTTACTGGAGCTTATCTAGTGGCTAAATTACACTTTTTCTATCCCAGATACTATGATGATCAAGGTCATAATCAAGACTTGCATTCTTTAAGCAGCATCTATGTTAGATAATTCAAGAGGCAGCTTTCTGATCTGAGCCCGAAGGAGCTACACCAAGTTTTCTTTTTATTTACAGATCATTGCCTGTCTTACAGCTGAGTGCCCTTCCTGATGCAATGCACTAGACTTCCCCCCCACCACCACCACCTCTGTTCTAGGATCAGCAGTTCTACAGCTGCTTCAGATTTGTGAGGTTTCTGAATTGGTCCATTAGAAGAGTGCTGAGTTGGGTGCAGATTAGGATTAGATACAGTTTTCCTGCTCTGGGATTCTGAAAACTAGAAGTTGTTTTTACTTCTTCCCCTTAGTAGTACGTTCTAGCAGGTGTTCTTGTCAGACATCTCATTTGGATTTGTGTTTAAATCCATACACAAGAAGATTAAAGGATGTGTATGTCTGAGTCAAAACCCCTTTGTTCTTTCTGTTTCTTGATGAATATGTGTTTTAGGGTGGGTTTTTTTTTTCTTTTCCTGTACCCCTGTAGGCTGTGGCCTCCATCTCTGATATCCCTACTGACATTCCCATACACCTGGAGTTGGCCAGTATGACTGATCAAGATTTTATGAGCAACATTATGCATCAGGTAACAAAAATGAAAGGACACACTCTTTTTATCAGTTTCCTTTTCTTCAGTATCACAATGCACAGACTGGTAGATGAATATAGAAATGAAAACTTAAAATTAGGGCTATCCATTTGAAGATAAATTGAGAACATGGGTTTAATGTCTGCTATTGCATTCTGAATGCTTCTGTTTTCTCCACTGAGCTTACCAGAGTCTCCTCTGTGCAGCGAAGGAGATCTGTAATGACTTAGCATTGGACAGTTTTAGTATTCCTTTTAGAAAGGTCTCTCTGGAAAGTTTCATTTAGGAGATATCTTACAATGCTCTCAGTTGATCATCAGACCGTTTTCAGCAAGGAGTAAGGATTTTTTGCAGATCTGAGTTTATTCAGCAACTGTATTCAGTAAAAATACTGTGCAACACAGCTGGGCTTTATTCTCTGATACAAAGATTTTTCGCAATCATGGGGGGAAAGCGACCCTGGAGGATACTCACAGCTCCACAAATACAAGTAACTTTGGTTTAGATTTAGCAGGCCTGCAGATTTCTAGAAGAAACAGGATTTGAATTTGAGCTGAGTTTATCATTTTTAAAAAATCTAGATTTCTTTGCAGAATTTCTTTTCTGCAGATCCTGATAGTTCCTTGTTTAGCTTGACACAGCTCTAATCTCAGTGGTATGAGTGTTTGATGTGGATTTGATGTTTTGTTACTCTTTAATGTCGAAGTGTGTGTCTAGAAAATCAATGGCACAAAATGAGCACGCACCCTTGGCGTGAAGTGCTTTCTTGGCTAAGTAACTCTTGTAAACTTGTTGAACTGGAGAAGCTTGTGCAGCGACTTTGGCCTGCATCTCTCCAGGAAACTGGGTGCTCTCTTCTGCTGAGCACGCTGGCAGTAGAGCCGGTAACACAGTATTGTAACTGAATGAGGAAGACCAAAGTCTGATTCTCTCTCTGAAGGAGAAACTGTTGTTCCTGTGTTTCTGTTAGCAGGTCTTTCCCCTGGTGAACTCCATTGGGCTGAACGAACAAGAACTGCTGTTCCTCACGCAGTCTGCCTCTGGTCCCCACGCCTCCCTTGCTTCCTGGAGTGGAGTTCCCGACGTGGGTGTAGTCAGCGACATCCTCTTCTGGATCCTGAAGGAGCACGGGAAGACAGCGGACCGGGCCTCTGATCTCACGCGGATCCACTTCCACACCCTGGCCTATCATATCCTTGTCACAGTGGATGGCTACTGGGGCAACCAGGTTGCGGCTGTGGCTGCTGGAGCTAGAGCAGCAGGGACTCAGGCTTGTGCGACTGAAACCATCGATACCAGCAAAGTCTTTCTTAAAGCTCCTTTGGAGTTTGTGACCTCCCAGATAGAGGCACCTTCCAAAATCTCTTTAAATCCAGATGAGCCAGTGGTGCATTGGCACAGGGAAGGCATCTCATTCCATTTCACTCCTGTTTTGGTGTGTAAAGATCCCGTCCGGACCGTGGGACTTGGGGATGCTATTTCAGCTGAAGGACTGCTATACTCAGAAGTATATCCTCAATAGAAGACTAAGACCCTCCTTTTTCTCCAATACTGTACGATATCTGAGGAACCATGGTGTTCTCGTTAGGATTTCAGCCAGTGGTGAAAAGGAATAGGAACAGAATTGGGCTGTGGTGTGTTTTCTGGATATAACTGAAAAAGAGCCAAAGAATAATTCCAGGTATAAACTGTCAGATACATTCCAGTCACTTGGCAGTGACTCGAACACTTCACATCTAGGTGCAGACGTTTTAGTATTTAATGTGAAAATTGGCTTTGCTTTGTCTGAAGCATCTGGGGAGGGAAACGAGTATCAAAATCCCTGTTTGGCTTAGGTTTGCTGTTTGTAACTCTGAATGGGTCTTGTCTGTTAGTGCTGGAAAGTACGGCAGCCAGGAGAGTTTTGTGCCTGTGGATCCCAGGGAGAGCACAGCAGTGCTCGGCCCTGTCTTGCCTCTGATAAATTAAAAATAAAAGACTCTTGCATTATCTCCTCACAGCACATTGCTATGTGGCAAGAGCAAACCTTCCGCTTGCTTGGTGTGATGATGAAATCTTTCACTGATGAAATTCCCTCTCAACCTCAGTGCCCCCAGCACTGGAGGGAGCCAGAGTCCCAAAATGTGATGCACAGTGTACCTACTCCTTAAATGTACAGAGAAAACCCAGCTCAAGGCTGTGTAGATTATTTTGGGTATCTGTTGTCTCTGTGACTAACGGTATTCCACTGAGCCCTAGGAGCCTGTGCTTAGTTTTTTGACAACTAAAAGTGAATATAATCAGGGTTTATATTTGGGGAGACAGCTTTATTTTCTTGCCAGGTAAACCACAAAACATTACCTGTGTTTGCTGTACACTAAATACCAAGAGTTCCAGCCAGGGGGGCTCACAGCTGGTGTTCTTGGCTAACAGTGGGTGCTTATATCTGGTATTTTACAGAAAAGCTATTGAGTGCTGGAGACTAGTTTTTTTGTTTGAGAACAGTTGTGCAATTTTCTTCAGTTTCCCTGCCTTCCATTCAGAAAGGTTAATTTATTAGGGAAGGTCCCTCCGGAGGCTCAAAAGCCGCAACAGTGTTTTCCAGGTAAGACTGAAGAGAGGAGAGCTTTTTTAGGGTTTGGTTTTGATTTTTTTTTTTTTTCCTTTGACTAGGTCACTGATAGTATCTTTGCCCTGGACAGCCTTTGAAATGAAAAGAATAGAAGCATGTGTCCTTGTTAAATGCTTTGCTTCTGTTTTTTCCTCTTCATAGTCGCACACTATGGATTACATAGCACCAGCTTTATTTTTTTGTCTCTTTCCAGCATGGTTTTGTCTCAGTCCGCTTCCAGGAACTTCAAGCATATATGCATAGCTTATCATACACATTTTTTTCAGTATAACTGAATTAAATGCAATCAGCATGTCTATGCAAGCCTGTGCTGTACCAGAATTTGTAGGAAGTTGCTTTAGGTCAGTCTTTGCATCTGAATGGAGGGGAGGAGAGCCCGTTTCACTTAGGCTGGAGTGATATGTTTCAGTAATGCTGTCATATTGCTGTCAGTGATGTTCTCCTGTTGGAAAATGCCATTGTGAATGCTCTGTAAGGATAAAAATTGACAGCTGTTGTAACTTGTACTGGCTTAGCACACAATGCTGTCTGTCAATGTATATTTAACTTCTGCTTTCCCTCTGAGCAAGGTCTTGTGTCTTGTGCCAGAGGAGAAATACAGTCAGGGCTGTGCTTTCCTGCAGCTTATCCCATCCTGACCTTCCGTTGAGTCTCAGCATTTATCTTGGTGCAGGATCATCTTAAGACTGGAAGTATTTCTATCCAGATTTTTTTTTTATTGTTATTGATAAATTGTAGCATGGGACTTGGAGTTCTGCTTTAGTCTTCCTACAGAAAAAAAAATAAATACTCCTTTCATCCATCTAAAAGGTCTGAGGCCATTAGCAGAGTTATTTTGCAACCTTTGATGGTAGCCGCCTGGCACACCGCCCCTAGGACCACCAAAGGCCACGCATCCTGCCAGCTGGAGAGCTGATCCTTTGCTTACACTAGATCCCACTTTCCTGACATTGGGCCAAGCTGTGTGGATTCTCGAGTTGGAAACAAAACAAAACTAAATACACACAAGCTGTCACCAGAAACGGTCCTGCTGCTGTATTTCACTTCTCTCTTCCAAAAACATTTGCAGAGATGCGAGGCTGATTGGACTGGCATCGCCTTATGGCCATCTAAAATCACGTAACTGCACTAACAGAACTTGTCCAGGGGTAAGTTATGCTTGGATTTAACAGGAGTATTACAGGCCTACATTATCTCTCTCTTTTTTTTTT
>NW_009215131.1:0-2757 GCF_000690835.1 Fulmarus glacialis
ATGCCGCGCTTCCAGCGTGCCTCCCTCCCCCTGCGCGTCCCCTCAGCGCTTCCGTCCTTTCTCAAGAGCCCCTAAAAGTGCGTCCGCGCCCCGGGGTGCGGGTGGAGAGCCGGTGAAGCGTGCCGGGGACCGCCGGCACATGCTGGCGCTGCAGTAACCAAACCCCTCACCGCAGCCCCTCCCGCGGGTTGTGCTGCTTTTAAGACCCCTTATTAAGATACGTGACCCCCGAAGCCTGGCTGGGGGATGCTAGGTGCAATCCGGACCCTCTGCGTGAGGACGAGCCGGGGAGCTCCTCACCGGGGCACTGGAGCCTCACCTGAGGGTGAGGATCACAACTCTGCTGCCTCAAGCCTCTGCCTCTTCCTCAGTCTTCCGGCTGAACGAGAACGACGCCGTTTCCTAACGAAAGCAGTGCTAATTGGCGGGTCCCATGAGGCGGTGTGTGCACTCCACCTCGCTCGCTGCGAGGAGGAACGGTGTCGGAGCCCTCTCTGGCACAGAAAAGCAAGGCTTTGATGTCAGCGTACGTGTTTTGCTCCTCTCTTTTTTTCCCTTCAGTGTTTGCTCAAAGGAAACACCCTCGGATCGGCCCAAATCTCGCCTGGCATTGCAAATCGACGGCCCTGCCGAACACCCAAGCAGCTGCCAGCCTCCGCCGTGCACGGTCCACCCCATCGGCGTTTGCCAGGAAGGTGCCAGACCGCAAACCGGGCAGGGAGGGCGAGACAGGGGAGAGCAGCAGGCACCTGCGGGCGATAAGAGTCGAGCCACCGCGGCTGCGCCTCTGCCAACTCCATCTGACGGAGCCCGACGACGTCTCACAGCTGAGAAGATCTTATTTTTATTCAAATGCCTTTTACAAGTAGGGAAGGGGGATTAAAAAAAAAAAACAAACCACAGTCGGGAATGTTAATCATCTATCATGGTTTACAACGAGATTCCTCACTTCCCATTTGCGCTAATTTTCCTCTTATTTATTCTCTTTCAGAATATTCAAAATATCTTCTGCATCACTATCGGACTGCTAATTGGCACTTGGAAGCTTTCCTAGAATCACATCAGAAGGATGTGGCATCCGGGGGAAAAAAACAAAAGATCATCAGATGAAAACTAACCTCTCCTACCACTTGTTCTGATTTTAGTTTTTTTTTTTTCCCCCTCTCCAATTTCACAAGTTACACCCTCACGCCGCTCAGCTGGAGAAGACACCGGTGAAGGAGCGTGTTTCGGTGCAGCCCAAGCCGGGTTGTTCCTGGCATCACCAGGACGGAGGGTCCCGACGCTGCTGCGTCGCTCGGGGGGTCTCAAACGGCAGCTCCACGGGCAGACGCCTGCGCTGGGCGGATTCGCGAGCCTGGATCCGTCAGCGCCGGGTGCCGGAGCCTGTCGGGATGCGAGAGCTGCGTGCTCGGAGGGAGAAGGTGGTTTGCTTAAAACCTTAACAGAGAGCTGCCGCCGCAGCGATTTAAGATGTTACGCAGCTTGGTAAAAAGCACCGAATTCATCCCAAGCTCCCACGAGCTCGAGAACGGGGTCGGGATTATATTTTAGCGTTCAGGGGTTCCGCGTTTTATCTATTTGGGAAGGAGAAAAACAGCAGCGGAGAACCAGGAAGAACTTGAGCCACGACATCCCTGTTAACGCAAGAGGCAAAACCCATTTGTCCTTCTGGAAAGTTATTTCTCTTGTGTCACTACGAACAAGCAGCAGCTTAAAATCCTCCCGATTCCACGTCTTCAAAAGCTGCTGTGACTACAAAAATTCACCAGCTGCTCTCTTCAGCTGCCAAGAGCACAAAGAGCCCCCAGCATCAATTTTAGTCTCTTGTGAAACACACTAATTAATTCATAGAAAGATAAAAACGCATCAAAGAAATAGTTCTAGCCCCCAAATCTTTCAGAATTCGAACAAAATTAGCAAAGGCGCACGCCTTCCTAATCCTCGCCTCGCAGACGGTCCTAACGTTTCCCGAACCTGCAGCACGCTTGCCTGCTCGGAACCACCTCACCAGTCCCTTCCCACCTCTAAGCACATCCCGGTAGCGCCTCAGAGCCCCAGAACAAAAGCTTATCTCCAAAATTAACTCCACTTAACGACCCTAGCAGAAGCTGAAGCAGGCTTCGCTCCCACAACAAAATTCTAAAATATCAGTGGGAAAAAGCGATGTATCGGCTATTACAGAGACTTCATCCTCCCCACGGCCCGTGCGGTACAGACTCAGCCCTATCGCCTTTTACTTGGCGATAAACTTCTCACACGGCTTCAAGTTCTTATGTTTTGCTTTAAAAACCCCCCTTCGACGGCTCGATATTTGCGTAGCGAGGACTGCGCCAAGAGGATTCCCTACCTCGATAAGTCACCTCGTACTAGAAGCGCCACTGGCAGCTCAGCTGGAAACCCGGGATTTCCTCGACGGTCTCACATTCTCCGAGGATGGAAGATCTCGAAGGACAAACCTGAAGCGAAGCGTCCTCTTCCGGGGCCGTCCCCTGCTGCCCCCGCCGAGACAGCGGGAGCGTTAAGGCTTTGCTCGGGTGTGTTTAACCTGCCGGCGAGGGCGGGTTGAACTGGCCCGGCTGGCTTTGCACAAGCGAGGAGGGAACCGTCCCGCGCTGGGAGCGGCAACCTTCAAAGAGGAGGAGAGGTGTCAGCCTTCCAGCCCCGCGCCGGGCCGCTCGAGGAAGACGGCCGGGCCGCTTGAGGAAGATGAGCGGCCGAAAACAGGGACCCGGTCGAGGCTGCCGGAGCGTGCGG
>NW_009215132.1:0-325 GCF_000690835.1 Fulmarus glacialis
TCTGACCAAGCACAGAAGGACACAAGTGTATCGAAGTAAGGAGATAATTACTCTGGGAAAAAAAGGAAACTTGTAATTTCACAACAGAATTGTAAAAACATCATTTAATAGTTTTAAACAATTAAATGGCCATCTCCTCCTCCATGACGCTACTGAATTGTACTGTTGTGACAAAAATTCATACTAGACTTTTTTTTGTGAAGTCAAAAAAACACAGAAAAAAATAAATGCTGGCTGCATCATAGACTGATATTTGATCTCGAACTTCCAAGGGAACCATGGTTTTACCTAAAGACTTCACACTTCATCACAACTTTTAAATACA
>NW_009215132.1:468-8879 GCF_000690835.1 Fulmarus glacialis
ACAACTGCAACTGAAAAGCCAGATATTAAAAACATATGTTGGCTATAAAAGTAAGGTAATTCCAAGTCTTTGATTCCCCAAACATTGGCTTAAACAGAATTAATAAAATTATTTTATAAAATAGTTTAAGTTAATAAAAAATTGTAACATTTTTTTAGACTCTATGATTCATGCCCGCTCCCGTTTTTCCAATCAACCGTGTTATTCATTTCAACCATCAGAAGAAAAATGACCATTACTTACTGATGAAAGTTGTCATGAATAGAATTCAGTAAGTTAACCTGTGAAATGGGAGGGGGGGGGGAAAGAAGAAATTATATATTTGTCCTTTCTGGTATGAGTTTTCATGGACAATAAAATGAAATTCAAGTTAAAAAATTGACTACATAGATGTTGCCCTGACAAGCCGTCAGCTACATGAAAATCACCATGAGGTTTCTTTTGGAAGAGAAACCACAATCCCTCTGTATTAGTAAAATCTATCCCAGTGGGGGAGCCACAGAAAGCAGAAGCAAGTCTTGGACCACAATTGCAATTTTTAATTTTACTGATGCTCAATTATACCTCTGAGAATTTTCCAGTATGACGTAACAACTTTCCAAACTAAAGCGATGAAGTAAAATGCTGTATACATCTGTTCAACATGTGCTGAAACTTGACATACAAGTAACTTACAGGTACTCATTCAGTGTTCAACTGTGACAGTGCACGAGCCTATGTTGTGGCTATGTTAGGTTTGCATAATTAGTCTTGTAGTGATAAAGCAGAGCAAACAGTTTCACTTAGGCATATCCCTGACTATGCTTACAAGCCAGACAGGATAGCAAATGAAGAAGTATCTTTTAAAAAAAACCCCACCAAACAAAAACAAAAAAACCCAAGCAGTAACTCCCCACCGCCCAAACAAAAGAAACCCAGATTGTATTAACAGTACTGAAGATGCTAGCTTTGAAGCTGTTAGCAGCATAGCTCGGTCAAGAAGCTGCAACTGAGCTCACAAGCCTGAGCAAAGCACTGCATCAGCAAAAAAAAACCCTGAAACAAAACAAAAAAAAAAAACCCAAAACAAAAAAACCAACCAACCAAAAAAACCCCCACTTTTGCTTCTGAGACTGGAACCAGTATCTCCACACAATACTGTAAAGACTCACCAAGCAGTGCAGGAACCGAAGGTGAATTTCAGCACTGCTTTCATGGTGCAGATGAGTTTTACTGGTTTCTAAACAGCCATGCATCATTACTTGCTTTGCTTATATGTATTTTACAGGCTGTTAAAAAATTTCTAACAAGTACAGTATGGCGTATCACATGCATGGCCTCTGTTATGAGATACTAATATTGCACTGAATCAAGACAGAAACAACATCATTATAACAACATCACAGGAATATTTTGTTGCTCTCAGTATAAACTCCGCCAACTAATTAAACTATATATTGAATATTTTCTATGTTACCATCTTTGATTTTTTTTGCTTTCTACATGTTGCTGAGAGCACTAAAATTCACCAAGTAGCAATTAATGTGATCCTCTCTCTTGGTTTTGAATACTTCTCGCAAGTCTCATGTGGTTAAACCTTCCAAGCAGTTTCTCCTTTTGATGAATATTTGAAAGTGTTCTGTACTGAACAAACCTAAGCGTTGCAAACAGAATCACTTGCCCCACTGCTATGTAAAGCTAAACTGATCTCCTAAATCTAAAATCTTCCATCTGAATGAGACAGCGATAAGCACATGCATGACAGAATCTGCAGTTGTTCCTGACCTCACTTTGAAAAATTCGAACAAACAAATTCTGAACAGACTCCAAAGCAGCTAAGATGCTTAAGAATTCCTGTTACTTACAGGAAAGAAGTTATTGCATGACTCATCAATATTTGCCAAGTCCACATCCTTGCCTCAAGATATTTCCAATAAGCATGCGTTTAAGAATGTAATTACAGTTTATACCACAAAACATTCAAGTCATGAAAAGTAGTACTGCACAACTATTGCACAGTAAGAGTGCTGATGTGTTACATTAGACAGTAAAATCAGTGTATAAACCCCCAAAATCAAAGACATTATGAAAAAATGAGTTTGAGAGCATTTTAAAAATGAATATTTCACAAATTATGATTAAAATATCAACCATATTCACAGAGACCTTTCATGTCAGAGCTATAACCTTTATAGCAAAAATTCCACTGTATAACAATTCCTGCTATTATTATTTTAAAGCAATTATGCTCAGCATATTTTATGAAAGGGTTAGTTTTGGGGGAAGAAAAGAGGAAAAAGGAAAAAAAAAGGGCTAGAAAAAGCACAAGTATATTCCAGAAATCTTTGTGAGGCACAGATGCCAAAGGCATCTTTTGTACATTACTTATACATTTAACAAAGTTAGGACTGCATCAGAAGACATTCAGACCTCTCTCTCTCTTGTGATTGACATCAAGATAAAAGGAACCCTTCATCAATTTATTTGCCTTTTGAAATTATATCCATGTAAGTGAAGCTTGGAACTAAAACAAACCAAAAAAACCCCCCAAAAAACAAACCCACACAACCAAAACCCCCCAAAAAGGCATTGAATTATATTGGCAAGAGTACTCCCAATTTATACAACAATGAAATACATCTGCTCTGTATTCTGTCGGCTGTTCTTTATGTGCCCACTTCAAAAACAATCTCTGTATGCTTTTTAAATTTGCAGGCTTGCCCTCAAAAAAAAAAAAAACAAAACCCAAAAAACTATTGAACTCTAATCTAGGGGAGAAGTTCAAGTAATATGAATTCTATAGTGGCTATTTAACGTAGTATTTTAAATCTGATATATTGTTATCTGCAACCTGTTGTATTATTTATTATGAATACATTTCATCATTTAGAATAAGAAAATAAAAACAATGAAAGGCCACAGAAAATCAAAGCGTGTGATAATCTTCTCATAGACTTAGGTAAGGCATTTGCCAGGACCACTGGCAGCCATTATACCACCCACTCTTGCACAGGGATGCAAGTTTTACAGCTAGGGTTCCTGAATATTCAATATGTAACTGACGTTACATGGTATCATCACTGTTGGTTTGTAAGAAGTTGATGTTTGAAAAACTTTCAAGGAAAATTCTTAATGGTATTTTCAGGAGATGAAAAGGTAAGTTACACCAAAATCCAAGATAATTTATTTGAGGATGTTAGGGACCATCAGGTAGAATAATTTTTAGAAACAGCATTATCTCATTCTAAACTGAAACCTCTCCCAGAAATTAGGTATTTCTGGAGCACATGACAATCATCATCACAGGTTAAACTTTGATAAGATCCTGCTTTGTACTGATCACTGACCTAACTCAAAATATATATATATATATATACACACACACACATCAATAAAAAAGCCCTAAGGCTCAATTCAGCACAGAACTTGAGATTTTTTACGTATATTATTTACATGTGTTGTTAAATCTCCTAGTCACAGAAGTCACTTTTAAATTTATTGTGATGCAACTTGGATTCTGACAACATTCATAGAGCGATATAATACTTTTCTGCAACAGAAAGGGCCAGATCTACCCTGACGCTGCAGTCATGCCTTAAAATACTTCTATCAGGGTAAACTGGGGAAAGTTAAACTTTAGAATGGTAGCGTGAAAACAGTATTCTGGGTTGTGGTTTTTTTTCATCAACCTGGCCTCCAGAAAATCTGTAAGGAAGCCCAGTCTTGTATGTTTGCCAAAGGAAAAAGATATTCTATCTCTGAGTATATCTCTGAGTAAGTTCTGCACAGAAGTAGAACATTGGTGAGCTTTCCAGCAGATTCAAATGGAGCGCTTTTTAAGGTTAGTAAAACGAAAGCAAGTAAACTGTACTGAGTTACTGTAGAACTAAATAGGGGAACCAGGAAGGGATGAAGCTGTTTTTTCCCCACAGTTAACACGCTCTTGTACATGCCTAACATTACTCCATCCTGAAGGGCTGCTGTTTGCCAAAGGTTCCCCCTGCTCCCCAGCTTCCTCTCCTCGCAGTTTTACCACAGGTACAGTACCTGCAGCATAGGTTAACTGTTAAAGAATATTTCTGTATTTAAACCTATTCCTTCAGTTGTGTTTTGTGGTAAGCAACTGTCACGATCACACACCCTCTAAAGAACCTACATAAATTAATGACTTTTCTGAATTGAAAAACTAAAAACTGTCTAGCACATGTATTATAATCAGCTGCCTAATGGAAGGAAATGGTTGCCCATCACCTTCAAAAACAGGAGATAAAGTGCCTTTACATAGTCAGAAATTTGATTACTGCTTGTCTCATAAACTGAACAAATGTATCTAAGTAATGCAAAACTAATCTGTTCTTATTTTACTAGAATAATCAGAGAAGCCTGAAGTATCAAAACATTATCTATTTTAAAAGCAATGTCATAATGTTTATCACGTCTTGATTGCTCCTATTTCTCCACCTTTACTGAAGTCACATGCTTGTCATTGAAAAAAAAGAAAATTGAAATCACTCGATTAAGTCATCCCCAAGAAAGAGCCGAACTCTGTATAGTAGGGAGAGAGGGGAGGGAAAAGAACAAGTTGCTTTCATGAAAACTACTCTTCTGATCCTGATCAAGTAAAATCACCGGCGACTTCAGAGTAGGCAGATTCAGACCCTGAGAACTAACTCTGATGTTGCTGACAGCAGCTGGAATTTGCCCTCCAAAGTTACTGACTGTAGCATTAATAATAATAAAAGATATTGACCAAAACGAGCACAAGAGGGTAATTTGGTCCTGTGATACCAAGACAGAGATATTTGCTAATCAAATGTTACTCATGTTTTGTGAACACAGTGAGTAGTTTAAACATGCTGTACTAATAGCACTTCTTTTACAACACAGACCATTTCCCCCTCAACATTAGAAATATTCTTATGAATCAATTGTTTCATTTTTACTTACAAAGACTGTTAACTCTGCTCTGACACCACTGAATATGGTGAAAGCCAAGTAAAAAAAACTTCTTTATCTCCTTCTCCACAGATCGAATATTTAGAAAACAGTAATATTTTCTTACCTCCTTTTCCAAATATACTTTCTTATCATCCAGTGTATTATAAAGAGTAAAGAACTGCTTCGTTTCTTTGTGAGTTGCTGAGACTGCAAACCAAAAAAAGGGTAGAATAATAAAAGAGCATGAGGTGAAATAGAATCTGTAAAAATACTTTGTAGGGTTTTATAATATACTTTCCACTATCAATAAGGGAACACACTCTTTAATACATTCTGGAAGAATATTCCCTCCGCATGTAAATCTCCAGCAAGGTTTGCAGCTATCAGATTTTATGAGAACGACACAGCTTAGTGTTTAAATTAAGCCTCAACTGCTGACAGTCCTTTATGTAAACATATGTTGGCACTATCAGCTGTGCCTCCTTACCGCTGGCTGTTCATCCTTCCTTCATAAGCTTTACCCTTACATAATAGGTTTCTGTGCTGCTAACAGTTGCCCTTCCATAGCTTGCCCACAGTGGCAGAGAGGCACAGGCTCAGCAGGGACAGATAGGAAACAGATAATTTGATAGTACTGTGTGGAAAAAAGGTGCATTATACTATACATTTCAAGCTACACATGTGCAAGACGGCCAAGAAAGCTTTTACTGTTTTAAAGCCTTTATCATCTTCTTACAATTTATTCATGCTGATAGGATTAAATAATACTTTCTTTTCAAATAATACTTTCTGGTTCAGGTGATTATAACAGATGTTGGTCATAGCTCGGTGGGGAAGGTAAGGCTCAGACATGCATTCCCTTCGGGCCTACGAGATGATGATCGACACTCAAATCTGCTAAGTCTTCATCTATTCTTTAGTTCTTCAATGCCTAAGGACACCTAAGATATTTGTGATTCCCAAGGAAAGAGTTCAACAGAGAAGGACAGATGGCAAAAATTATTATGGTTAATATAGTAAGCACTGTTTAGAATCCTGAACCTGGAAAAAACATATGGGTTAAAAAAGATCAAATGATTTAATAATGAAAATTATTCCAGAGGTCATGATTAAGCTAGATAAACCTGAGGGAAATCATGCTCATTACATTAAACTCTAAAGACTAACAAGTTGCCATCTTTAAACCTTTACTGAACTGATACGCTGGACTAAGCTTTTGAATGGAACCATTTACAGACAGCATGACCTACTTCCCACGTTACAACATCATTAAAAATCCAAATTTTAAAAGAAAATCGAACTCTTGATTTGTACAATTCTGTTCTCCAGCTGAAGCCCAACAGCAACCCATAGCTCAAAGTTGAATGTTTTAGTGACAGAAATCCAGCAGTGGGTACTTCCACAGTAGCAAGATGTTCGGGACCAAGAGCGTTCTCATTGCCAGAGTATGATTGTGAGACATGTTCTGCGCATGCTGTAGCCTTGAGAAGCATACTGAGTACTGGGAACCTGAAAGCACTGAGGAATTCAGGAAAGCCTGGGATATGTTGACAAATTAGTAAGGGCTATTCAGCATGTTCCACAAAGATTTTCCAAATGCTGAAATCAGGCTGCTTCCTGAAAAACTGCAAGAACACAAGGATCGCCAACAGGCTTACTTCAGGTGTGCTCTCTTAGTTTGGTTTTTGCAGGACTTGCAGCTGCCAAATGGAAGAGGCCGTTCCCAAACCATTTCCTTCCTGCAGCTCCTCCTTTTCTTGCAGCAGCTCTGGTAGTCATAGATCTTTTATGAGTAGATTCCACATAACAACCCAGAAGAAAACTTTTCAGGATTTCCACTGGGTTAGAAAGTTGTACCAGCCGATGGAGCCTTATGGGCACACACCTGAGCCCATGTAAGGTAAAACAGACAAAGACAGAAGAGGAAGGAGGAGCCAATTGCCTCATTGATTCTCTTGAAACCACAGCTTAATGTTTTCAAGGGAAGAGGCTTCAGTTAGGTCAAAAATAAAGCAGGGAATATTGGAACTTAAAAGCATTCTAGTACAGAAAGACAGAATCACTGAAGTTGGAAGACATCGCTGAAGATTGTCTTGTCCAACACACCTTGGATCAAAGTTAAGAAAAACAGGTTTTGGCAACTCTGAAGATCACCTCAATCTGGCTAAATGAAAAGCCTCTAAAAAATACCACAATTCACAGAAAGACATGCTAGAGATTTTCAGCTCATTCTTCCAAAAACTTAGCCCGTACAAGGTAGGTTCCCGGCCACAACTGAGCAGTGTGTTATCTAAGTTACTACACATATTTTGTACTGTAGAAAACAAAGTCCCATAAAATTCAAAGCATCTTAAATCTACACCCAAAGCTGCACAAGTTTCTTTGACCTTAATCTTTCCGTACTTCATATATAAATGAAGCCCCCATCTTCTGAGCAGGCAAATGCTCTGACCACAGATTATTTGTCTGAATTCACTTAGACAGAGAAAACAATCTGTAAAAATTCAATGAAAGACAACAAAGTTGTCTTTATAGCTGGACTTCATTAAACAAACTGCAAGGCACATTAAGAAGCAAAGCGGCGGGAAGGAAGTACTAGATTTGTACTCACTAAAGAAGTACATCTATTCCATGCACTGAGTTAGACAGCACACATGGAAGATTGCACACGACTATGTCACTAGAGATGCCTCATCAGGGCAAGGGATTTGAATCAAAGTTAGATAACAATTTTAGAACTGCTCAACCTTCAACGGCTTGGTTCACACACATATTTAGTAAATGCAGAATATCTTTAGAACATTTAGAACATGCAGAAACTTATTTTAGCTAATACACAAGCTACATTGAATATACACCACTAAGTATACTGGTCTGTTATCAGTTTAATGAACTGATGAATGAAACAACTTTAAAATTTTATTCAGTTTGCATGCTCCATACCATCCATGGTAAACGCATACCTATCCAAAAAGTCAACCGAGCACATTTCCCCATTTTATAACTTATCATAAAAAAAAGTTAAAGACAATTTGTATTCTGATCCTACCAAGATACTGCAGGATATTTATAAAAAGAAAACAATCCCTTCAAGAAATTGCCTTTACTTTGTAGTTCTTAACACAGTTTGGTTCAGAACCAGATATCTCACGTCAATGAAAAAAATGAAAGCAATCTAATGCTAAGAGCAATTAATTAAACAAAACTCAAATTTAGAGCAACCTCATTTGTAAATGGTGAATTAAGGACTTTCTAAACACACTGGTCATTAACCTAAATGACTGAACTTGTTGCAGACAAAATTTACTCCAGAGATCTTGTGCATCAAGTTTCGCCCTCAGGAAAATTCTTACAGCCAGCTCATAAAGCCTTGAAAATAGGATGTATAACATGAATACCAAAAGACCCTTAAAATGCCACAAAATTAGCAAGTGCTGTTGTTACATGCCATATGCTTAAAACGCAATTGCCCTCCTTCCAGGGCTTTAGCCTTC
>NW_009215132.1:8894-30791 GCF_000690835.1 Fulmarus glacialis
CTGACTGTAAAGTTCAATAAATCTCTTCTGATACTGTGTTAGCTCAGCTCGGCTGGGTACTTCATCAATCTTGCGTTGTAAAATGGCTATTTCTCTGTTTCTTCGTGCCTGAATAGAAAGTTAGGAGGGGAGAAAACAAAGCCTCTTCTTGTTCTCTTCTTAAAATGGATGAAGCCCCCCCCCGCAATATTTTGTTACTGAATAATTAATTAAAAGAAAAAAGCATTGGCTAAGGCTCAATTTTTTTGGTAATTGATTTGTGACAGAAAAACTTTTAGAACAACAAAAAGAAGTATTAGAAGTTACAAAGTAAGAAAAACATCAATAATTTTGTACAAGTAAATTTACAAAGAGTTACTCACCAATAACAGCCGAATCTTTTGAAGTTTATCTTTCTCAGTTTTGTACTGCTGTTCTATAATCTTATTTGGCTCCTAGAATTTGAGAACCCAAATAATTGTGTATTACAGTAGGAAAAATATGCAAACTGGGTTTGTTTTCTGTGTTTGTCTATCTTCCATTTAATGGCTCCCACAGTAACACCACGATTTGCTGGTTTGTTTTTTTTTTTTTAACAGATTCATAATCTGCATTAAAAAATTGCCATCTTTACTGCAAACAAGTGCATTTTGCTAGCTTTTAAGCCTTTGACGTTTTAGTTTTTAAGGTTTGTCAATAGTTTTTCCACTGCTTTACAACAGTCATACTTTAAATGAAGATATGTATAGGAAGATAGTCCGTACTCCTTGTCTGAATGCTTATACTTTGATTCAGTGGCAAGGTTAAGGGTAAACATGGCCCAGGACAAAACATAAACCCTGACATGTATTCTAGATTTCCTGGATTGCGGACTTTAAGATAATTTTTTCTTGTTTAAAAATGTAAGATCTACGTTTGTATTTTAATTTTTTCATGCTGTGTTCAGAACACAGTATCATGGTCCCTGTCATCTACCTTATTTCAGAGGCATAAATGTATCAAATGTTTACCCATTGAAAATACAAAGTAATTCAAGCTTTTCCTTTTCTGTTCATTCATTATTCATTGCCATCAGTCTGGATGCACTTGTGTTAAAGCCTAACTTCTGACAGCTGCTCATGGCATGCGGATGTACTGAGCCACTGAAAACTTGTGCTTTCATTCTTCAAATAAATCCACTTCTAAGAAAAAAACAACCAAAACAAACATGCTTTCTGAGGAAGACCTGTTTTTGTCAGAGGTATGAACTGCTCTTAAGACAACATCCAGAGATTTTTCTCTGGTACTACAAAGAAAGAAGTGAAAGGCACAAAAGCATCTATGAGTTAGCCCCGTGGATTCTGCAAGAATAATGAAGAATACTAGAGCTATTTTCAGTCTACTGTATTTCTATGATTATTAGCCTGAACTGTGGCTTTAGCAGTGGGGGAGAATAGAATTTTTCAGAGATTGCAACAGATACTTTAACACTTACAAGAATATGCCAGAAGTCAGAAGGACCTAAAACAACATTTTAAAACACAAACTGAAAAGAAAAACTTAAGACATTTGCTATTACCTGTTCCTCCCCGTCTTCCACTGCCTCAGCTTTCAAATTCTCAATATTTTGTTGAAGTCTCTCCATTTCTTCCTTTAAAACAAAAAAAGTTTGTGTTGCTTTTAACTGAGACCTATCCTCTTGACAAGGGAGAGCAGGAAGCTTGACAACATACACCTCTAATAAAATTGTGGAGCTGATCACACACTTTATATTTAAATTTGTAAGATGAAACAGCATTCCCTGGTTAAGGGTAAGGCATCCATTACTATTCATTACATAAAAATGTCTGCTTTTATCAAACAGAGGAACAAATTTATTTCTTACTTGCAAATATACTAGATTCATCTAAGACAACTAATGCGTGACATGGAAAATGAAACTGAGGAAGCAAAGGAGTATTACAATAGCATGACACAGGACTGCAACATATGGCATTTGTAAAAATGAACAAACCTAAATTTACTTGCAAGGTAGTTTCCACTACAATCCTTTAGAGCTTTCCAAAGGAGTATATATGGGAAAATGAAGCTCCTATGCTCAGTCTATGCCTCAAGGCACTATTTCTTTTTAGTTCTTTTCATTCTATTGAATCCCATCCACTATTGTTTAAATAGAAGAGAATGAAAACAATTCTCTCCAATCTAGGCAGTCCATGAACACAGCAGTAAACAGGACAGCAAAACATAGTAATTAAGCAGTAAAACTGAAACATGCTCTGAAAACTGCAATAGCTTCATCTCAGTCTTGTCAGAGTTGCTCCAAAGCTAGGGCCTTCATGAAGCCCTCCTCTTTGGCACCGTACCTCTCCTCCGGTCACTGTTGGCTGCATTATCCAAGAAGAGACAATCCATTTCAGGTTGTGAAGAGCACAGGTGGGTAACTACAGCCCAACCTCAAACTTACATTTTAGTGCTCCCTGTCAACCCACCCCAAGTCGCTCTCAGCAGAATGGTAATGGGAGCTAGAACAGTAACAGCTGTGACCAGTACAAGGCTGATCTGGCACTGTATGTCTAGGAACTGCACTTTATTAAAGAGTTCCAGGCACAACAAAACATCGAAGGCCACACTCATTCCGATGCCTTGGCAGCCTTCCTTACATCTCCCTGCGTCAGGGCAGGGGGCAAGTCCTTCTGGTTAATCCAGTTCCAACCTTCTTGGTCATCAGCCTTGTTGCAGATATGATACACTGCACAACTGGGCAACTGTCCATAATTCTGCCGCGAATCAAGCTGGTGGCAATATTGAATATGAACCCGGAAATACCAGTAAATGGGGCCGGGCGGGGTTGGGGGTGGTGGTGGCGACAACAGGGACACACGACACAACGACAAATCAGGAAGAAATATAATGCTTATTTAACAAGTTTTAAATGAATCCTTATATAAGAAATTAAAACTTACCCTACAATGTGCTTTGAACTCTTGCTCCTGGCTTTTTAGGTTTTCATTCATGGCCACCAGCGCTCGCAGACTCTGTAATATGCTAAATTTGAAGATCCAGTAAACCACATTAGACGTTTAGTTTCTAATTTAAACAGATGGAGAACTAAAAGACATTAGAACAAGCTTAGTTCTATATAAATTTCCAATAAAATCTCTGTAAATTAAAAACCCAAATATCACCACTGATACACCAAGGTCAAAATAAAAATGTACTATTACACTGAGTATTTTGATGGTTTTGCTATGTTCTCACCTTATTATTGTGGAAGTTTTGAGAGCGCCCCCTATTTAATTTGTGTGAGATGAAGGCTTCAAATATGTAAAAAAAAAAATCAGGAAGGCCTCATCTACTTGTCAAATGTGTCTAGGGTGGTTCTGCTTTAAACACCTACAATTATTTTCAACTACAGATTGACATTTTTCATTCTGACTGAATACTATGGTAATATTTTCCTGTCTTTGGAAAGCAAGCTGGAGAATTATTTAATTTTTAAATTTTAGTTATTTGTTTAGGTTGACAAAGCAAGAAACACTGAATGGTTCATTTTAAAACCATCATTTTTTCAGAAGGTCACAAAGGAAGAAACTTACCTAGAATCTGCTTGGGATTCTATTGTTTCTAAGGCTGCCAATTCCTTGTCCAGCTTTTCACTGTAACTCTTAACCTAAGGGTTGCAATTAACAGTAAATTGAAATACACTTCCAGACACAGAATGATTCATGGTACTCAGCTTTCCCACACCGTGGGATCAGTGAGGTAAGTTGTCAAACACCTTCACCATTTAATACATCCTTCTACACACAGAACTTCTCAAAAATGATTCAGCTAGAATCAGTGCACAGAAAAACAAAGGAAGATTACCTCAGTTAACGTCTTTTTTGCTTCGGTACATTTTGCCTGCAGATCAGCACATTTAGCTTGCAACTATTATGAAAGAGAAAGAAAAAAGTTTGATTCTACATTCACGCTAATTGCACCTGTAATGGAGAACAGCAGTATTTGAGCTGTTAATAATGGTTGTCTATTAAACAACAGGCCAACCATCACAAACACTGTCTTTTCTTGTCATCTACTCTGAGAGCATTTGATTGCAAGAATTCTGATCGAATATTTAATTAATAACTGCAAACATTTTCCAACCGACCTTCTAGATGTATTAGGTCCCAGAATAAACAGCAGCTTTTACAAAATGGATGCCAACAGAATGGTAACTTATTGGATAGAATCTCTGCTAAATTGCTCAAAGTTATTTAGCCTGGTTATACGGGCCCAGTTTCACACCAGGCTAAGAAGAGAGTCCCATGTCGTAGTTCTCCAAATAAGTTAGGGTGATTCAAGACTTGCATAAAAACGCCATGGCACTATACCATAGACATGTCCATTACCAAATAAGCAAGCTGGATTATGATTTTCTTTTGTGTAACTATAGAAAGTCTAATAAGAAGGCAGTTAGCAAAACGCCACTGGATATTTCACTTGTCAAATAATTTACAGAGGCTAATTTTAGAAGAACATCCTTCTTTAAAGTCCTTATGATTTAAGATTACATTGCAAATAGTACCAACAAAAATGGGTTACAAAAGTGGAGCAGAAGTGTTGCAAACAAAGAAATGCACGTTTGGCTTTCTGTTCCACTTCTTTTCATGCTGGTTTAGTTTGCTGTTCACAACACGGAGCTGTGACTCAACACTCCACTCATCCCTTTCCACAGCCGAATTTATAAAAAGAAAGCTTTTTCATTGTTTTTCATATTTTTCACCAATAATTCACCAATAGACTGAATTCTAACTAGTGGGGGGGGGGAAAAAATGCAAGCCTACAATCCGCATCTCAGAAAACTGACATAAAGATTAAAGAACTATTTGTTATGAGGGCTCTTGCTGAAACTTACTGCAGTATTGAACTTCACATTTTCTAAAAGGGGGATCTTGACTGTCACTGATTTCAAAAGCTGTCTTTGGCAAGTGATAAAAAAAATTCAGCCAGGAAATTTTTACTTTACTAAAGTGATAAAAGGATTATATTTGGCTTATAGCTGTCAGTAGTTTTTTCCCATATAAAAACATAGCACTGAGACTGTTATGTGTTGGAAATAAGCAACACAGAATTAAAGGGCCTTCACACAGCACATCTGTATGTTAAAATGGCAAATAGAATGATAACTGATTTAGAAAATACTTGAGTTTTCCTGTGGATTATGAAGTTTGTTTGGCAGTTAAAAGCAGATCTGTAAGGAAGTAAGAACTGTACCAATTTTGTGTGGTTTACAACTATGTTTCCTCCCCACTCTAAACTGCTTTCTTCTTCTCAGCAGTTTTGAAAAGCAAGCAAATATATTCATTCATATGCCAGGGAAACTGATAAAGGACATTACTTGCACCAGGCCTGAAAATGTAATCCACTCAACATCTATCTAGTTACAGGCATATTCTGTATTATTAATTCAGTAGCCACACTATGCTACAAATCTCCAGAACATAAGAGCTATCTGCTACAGAAAAAATGCTTTTGAACATTTCAGTCATTGAGACTGCATACAGACATTGGCAGATCTTTTCTGATTTCCAGATCGTAACAGCACAACACAGAATAGCTGCAAAAGCCAGCCACAACTGCCAAGCTCGTTTACCAGCCTCTCTTACTGCTCAACTAGGCCAGAAAGATCAAGGAAACAGCATGGCTGGAGAACTGTGCTAGTGCACATCTTAATTTTCTGAAACCGGAGCTAGCTGTTGCAGTTTCCTAATGCCACTCTTACTACACAATTGTACCTAGGTTGTCCTCCCGAAAATTAAGCTTGAGCTAACTGCGTCCAAGAACATGAACTGTTCGCACAATGCAGGGGCTGTGGTGCAGTGTTCTAGTACATACATACATTCAAACTGAGCATGCCTCCAGTATGTCTACATACTGCCTGCAGAAAAACTGCAGACGGATGTGAGCTGGGGGACACAACCAAAATCCATTCAAAATCTGTAGAACTGTACTAGACCATCCTTAAACCTGAGCAAACGTGCCCCCTTTTATAATAAGGCAGTGTTAAACCATTGCCAGTCATGACAACAAAGCTTCTTATCTCGAACAGGTTTGCAACCCACTAGCTCAGAGCGGATACTGAGAGAGCCTGCATCTGTCTCCATTCTACAATATACACGCAGCACATCTGTATCTCCCTTCATATGTATTTGTCTTATAGCCTTTGTGGTTTAAAAGAAGAGTTAAAGTGTGACAGAAACGTACTGCAAATGCCTTAGGATACACTGAACATCCTCTTCTTTCCCCCGCCTTATGAAATTCCAAAGATCTCATTCTGTAATTTGTGTTTCTACTTCAGGAAAGAAACTCAAACCAGCATGGGAATTCACCCAGGATTTAACTGTCTGTAAGCCCATATTATGATTTTGAAAGCCTGACACTTCAGCCTGCATTTAAATGCTAGGTATTGTCAATATCTTTTTACTAACAGTCATCATCTTGACAGGGCACCAAAGTTATGTTTGACA
This sequence comes from Fulmarus glacialis, assembly GCF_000690835.1. Lineage (NCBI taxonomy): Eukaryota > Metazoa > Chordata > Aves > Procellariiformes > Procellariidae > Fulmarus > Fulmarus glacialis. Next base: position 15,362 of record NW_009215132.1, read on the forward strand.
TAAACAGACATGGAACATTCATATTACCAAAGTGTTAAAAGAATACAAACCCAAATTAAAAAAAAAAGTATATTTAATTTCAGTATATCATAATATCATAATTATAGTATATCACAATACTTTCTAATATTTCACTCTAGAACGGAGAGGAATTGTGACAGACATGGTTTACATTCAACATACAGTGCAAATAATAATTGTAGCATTTCTGACTATGAAAAATTTTTAACAGATGGAGCATGCCAGAGGGCAACAAAAACAGAAATGCATTAGTTTAAGAAGAACGAAACTAGTTTGGCATGTTCCAAAGGAAATACATTCTAAAATTTACCAGTTAAAACACTGTCATACTCTACCCTTTGAAAGTCTTTTTCTGTGCAAAATAAATTAAGAACAACCTGCACCGGTTCTTCATAAAGCTTTTTATTAAAGTTGGAAAAAAAGAAGAGAGAAACAAAGAACAGGATAGGCAATTAGTCTTTCCAATTTTTTGTGCATAAGTCTTATTTCTATAGCTTTATTTAAACTTAGTATTACTTGAATGTTAGTCAGAGACTTCAAAAAATGGTTAACAGCATATGTTTTACTGAAAGGAGATACAAGTTTTGAAGGGTTAAATATCCTTTAAATAAAAGACTTCATTGCACTGTTAGAGACTATTTTATTCTCATTTTAAAAATAAATAAATACAAAAAAAAGTCAGGTCTACTAAGTAGCTGAGCAGGAAGGTTTAAAATCTAGTGCTCCCATAGTTATACCATAGTAGGTAAAGTTTTCAAAGCTACCATTCTTTCACCTCTGTTGTTTGTAAGACTGAACATATCACTATCTCATAAAATGTGCCATATAGTCACCCACCTTCCAGAGCCCCTGTGCCCCCAACATTTAATAGGCAAAACCAATTAAGATGTAAGGCGTTAAAATGTTACTGGCAAGAGCAGAGCAAAACAAAACAAAAAACAAATGAAGGCTGCTGGAGCAGTGCTGTACTTGACAAAATATCAACCACAGAAGTCATCGGCAACAGTTTTTCCTCAAGTACTATTTCTTTTTTGGCAAGCTCTTCCAATTACTGACTGATGCAATATGTTTTCATCAGATTCTGCAAGCTAAAGAAGGCATGGTGCTGATTACATCAGTATGCATAATTAAAAGCAGCATTTCATTAATGGCATAGCTTTTCCACTTACGCTTTTCTGGGTTTAAATGGCAATAGCGTAAGTAGGTTGAAATACAGAAATGGTCTTACTTATAGATATGAACAGAACATCAGTCACAAATTCAAGAGCCTTTCCTGCCTAAAACAAATGTGAAGATGTGAACCAAGCAGTGACTGCAAAAACACCCCCAAACAAACAAGCAAGCAAGCAAAAAACCCACCTTAGTCAGCGAGACAAGCTGGCTCATATAAAGGGCAGGAAGTGATAAAAAGTCATTTGCAGCCTATTTTAGAGTAACTTCCTAAATTGTTTCTTGAAACTGTGAAAAGAGCCCATTCAACACTATAGCTAACAAGTGAAATGGAGATACTCTCTCTGTTTTTCTCCAAGAGAGGTATGCAAAAAAAAGGGAAAGCATGTTTTGATTATCCAGCCCCCTCCTCACAGACAAGGCTATACAATTTTTTAATACAAAACCAGCCATATTGTCTTAGTAATAAATGTGCAAGCAAGACATTCAGAGATGCTGAAATGAATGTTCAGAATGACAAATTGCTGGTACAGAAGATAGCTCGCAAATCTTTTCTGGATGGCAAAAACTTTGTGGTCAACCACATTTATCAATGTTTTCTTCTTTATTACACACACAATACTTACCTCTTCCAGGAGTTTGGTTTTTTGCAAAATCTGCTTATTCAGAGATGCCACCTTCCTTCTATGTTGTTGGGCAGCTCCAAGCCTTTCTGGTCGCTCCTCAGCGGAAAGCTCAGATTGCTAAAATAAACAGTAACAAGAGCCTGTTGGACCCCACGCCATTATTTTTTGCTTCTTCAGTAGCTCAGGAAATGCCAAAATGGGACACACCTCTGATATTCCTTATCAAGAACTGTGTCCCACTATCCAACAGAAAGAAAGACTTCCCTATTTATCTCGCATCAGGGTAAGGAAGCAGCTGAACAACTGATTATATCCCAAAGGTAACAGGTAAAGTAAGCCAAAAATAAAGTCAGGTGCCCTGGGATGGGTGGAAAATACTAAGTATACTACAAGAAAGAAATAATTTTTGCATCAGCATTACAGTTAAAGCTGGTAGAGTTCTTAAATGGAAAAAATACAAACATGCTAAAAAACACCTTAAGCAGTGGTATTTACTGAACTTGTTGAATCAGAGATGCTCCATACCCCAATAAGTAGATCCAGAACTTTCAAAAGCCTGGAACAACTGCGTATTTAGATTCTGAAATGGCTTGGATGCATCTTTATGCTGAATGACAATGACATACTCAGTGTGGTAGATACAGTTACCGCTCTAAGCATTTTTTTGTGCGTGCATGTGTACTATGGACACCAGTCTTTGAAAACTACTCAATCCAGCATGCATTGCCGATAAAGTGTCTCATAAATACATAATGAAGACAGCAATCTGGATCCAGTCTCCTGTTCTCTCTGAATTGTGAAAGGAAAGCTGCCAGAAACATTCTTTACCAGGAGCAACATTTATAATAAAAGTCGTATATTTGCAGTAGACAAAAGAATGATTAAAAATCAGTGATAGCTAGATGTCTAAGTGACTATTTGCCTAAACATTATTTGTACCTTTTGAAAGTCCTCACTTTAATACTTACATCCACCTGTTTTGGTAATTTGCCTCATGCACTCAGACTTCTTTTTCCAGTTAATCCATTTTCCAATATTTCGTTAGAAAACCAGTTAATTTTCACTTCAGGTGCTAATTTGCAGAGTTTGTCAAAGACTAAGTGCTTTTTGAATAATTACTAAATGTTGACAACCACTACAATGTATAATCAGCAAAAATGTTACAAGAAGTATGAAATACTCCTCACTCATATTTGCTCCTGGTATCCACTCTAGGTAGATGGGTAAGCAGGTCTTCATTAACAGCTTAATTTTAAAGGAAAATAAGAGGGAAAAACCTATCTTTCTCTTCTCCATTTTCTATGTTATTCATATTGAAGAGCAGCTTAATGATTTGTTATACTTTTACATCCACAGCAAGAAGAGACCAATTCTGACATCTTAACCCAACAGTTCACGTACTTTCTTTCCATTTGTTAGAAAAGGAAAAATGCCTCTAAGCAACACCTGTAACACTGAACTATTCAACAAATACACACTCAGATTTACTTATTCCTCTCATTATTTAGCCAAATCACATTCCCTCATCATGTCATGCATTCTAAGACCCCATCCTTCTCACCATACAACTAGCCTGTCTAATACGCATAACATGCAAATCAAGAAAACTGGAAATGCAAGAGAAACATGAGCTAAACCAGTCTGAGACTGATCTTGCAAAAATAGTAAAAATCCATACAGTACAGCTTTGGCATAAAGAAAAGGTCATGTCTCAAGAAGTGTACTGTTAAAGCTTGCTTTTTGAAAATGGGAAATAAACCATCACTGTAATACAGAGGCTTCTGCAGAAAAATCCTTCTGGTCTGCAAATGAAAAAGCTAGGGTTAAGCCTCGTGCAGTCAAAGTGAGCTAAGGGATCTGCTCTGCAGCAATACTACAGCTTTGAAGTTACTGAGGAATTGGGTTCCAATTTGTGGAGAAAAATGCATCTTTCGGCATAGAAGGAAGAAAGCACAAATTATAGAAGCTACTTTGCTTTTGACTCTATTGTTGTTACCAGGTCTCTTACTAGACTGAAACTGCAGTTGCCTTCTGAACATAATTTAAGAAAGCTGTATCTGAGCACCAGGGTCTCTGACTGTTTAAGATTATCAATTTGCTACTCTATCTCAAAACAAGAACTTCAATTACACGTGATGAAAAGGCATATGTGGATACATCCTTCATGTTCTCTGTTAACACACATTATCCCCAGCACTGACAGGTGTAGACTCACTTCTGCACTCTTCCCCCTTCCCCGCAACTGCTCAACTGCCCTAGAAAGATTTCGCCAATTCAAATAAACAAGTGAAACAAGAAGTGTTAGCAGCCTCACTTTCTATGACAGAATTTATTAAGTTAAAACGCCGTATTAATTATGCATGAGGATCACTAATCTATGGCAGCTCAAAAACTGCTAGCCAAAATAAATGGCTAATCCTAGACTTTAAGAGCCTGCCTCCCACTGTTCACATGTAAGTTTTAAATGGGATGGAGGAAGGAAATACATGCCATTAATGTTATTCTGTGTAATGAGATTCTCTCACACACATTAGTGCTTTCCAATAATTAAAGAAAATTCAATCATTGCAGAACTTCACATTCTTAAAAAAAAAAGTCTCTGTACAAAAATACAAACTTTGCAGCAGTAAATAATTTTGTTCATCTCTTCATGTTCAACCATCTCCAACTAGCAAATAGACTTCAGAGGTTTAGAATCTCAATTTGAAGTCCACTGTCTGAAGCCCACTGGGAAAAAAAAAAACTAGCCCCTTAACAGTTCAAATCTGTTTCAGTCAAGTTCCACATAGATCTTTATCAGTCATTTCAATGTAATTTGCTGTCATTTTTCCTTGACACTTTCCCGAGGCTCAGGAACCCAAAGATAAAAATCACTGCATATAAAAATATCCAATTTAATATCTTCCTTGAACGACAACCCCTAACCATTCTAAATGGCTGAAATGCTTATTGTATTCTACTTCAACTGACTGTGTAGGGTGCATAGTAATCTCTGATGTAGGATTCTAGAAGTCCAAAAATATTCTGAGTCAACTTCTCAAGTTATAAGCAACTTGCAAACAGCATTTAAAACTGTTGAAGAGGATTCTCCTTCAGGCATTTTTGAAGGGAGTAGCTTTGAAACAGCACTTCTCTAGTTTTAGTCATTCTCTCATTTTACAGGGAACAAGCTTTTCCTCCTATTCTATTCCTAGCAAAACCACTAATCATATATAACTATACTTGTAAATTCTCAGCAGAAGAATCCTTCTAACACAGTAAATCAAAGCTACTTTGAATAATTGGCCTTAGAAAGCTGGTGATGAATAGACAGATAAAAGCCACGTTAATAACTTTCTGTCAGGATTTTTTGGAAAGAACTTCCTTCCAGTTCACCCACCAAGGTAACACAGCAGTAGAAAAGAGGGGCAAATGCAAAAAACTGTACGCATTGATCTTCCGCAAAAATGCCATCTTGTAAGAAACGTCCTGGCACATGCAACATCAGATCTAGAATTTTGTTTGCCAGCCATCTTCACTGGGCCTATGGATTCTATTAAGACTCTGGTAGACAAATAAGCACTGCTGTGTTCTTCAGACTATGTATAGTTACAAGGGGTTGAAACTATTAGGACTATATCCAAACATTGCTGACGCTTCAATAAACTGTTTGATAACATCCTTAATTCTCTTTTCCTGGTGCATACATGCACACACAGAAATTTTTTTTTCTTTTTGTCACATCCAATAGATTTGAAAAGCAATATATTTTTGGTTTGACTTGAATCAGTTCTTACTTTCCAAAGTATTAATCATTGTTCTACTATAATAGTCAAGGTCCTGCTGCCTTCTCTCAGAACAGAAGGAATGTAACATTGAAATATGACCCTTGGGCTTCTGTTCTTCCAATCTTTTATAATAAAGAAAGGCCAGGAATTTGCTATAGACTCTGTTGAGTTATAGGGTTTATCTCCCAAATGGGAAAGCTCCATACTTCATATGTGTCAACAAAAAGGAAGAAATATGAGAAGACTATTGGACAAATAAGAGCGACCTATAACTCTCATCTGGCAGTGATGTATTGTACGTATTAATTGCTTGAAGAGCCAGATTTTCTTTTCACGTTACTGTAAAAACAATCACAGTTGAACACAATAAATGGAGCTAATCCATACAGTTAATTGCCTTGACTTCTAAATGCAAGAGGTTTGTTTTTCATGATACTAGATTCAGATGAGAGATCCAGGGCATGACTGATAATTGGAGCCCAGCGCAAGCAAGATCCCAGTGTCTGAAAATCCGAGTGGAGGAGGCCTAGATTTTTCTCTGGGCAGGCCCACAGAACTGTATTTCTGTGCTTAACACAGAACATTTTAAGAGTTTAGGCCTCTGCTTTGAATAGATATCAATCCAGGCCCTTCTTTATTCATGAAAACATTTAAGCAAGTGCTAAAACCCAAACTACTCATGAATGCAATTCAGGAATCTGTGCTGTCACACCAAAAGCTTGTGCATGTTTAAATCTCATTAAAATACTTCCCTGAAACCTGACTGTGCTGTTATCCACAGCATGTATGAAACAGTGTTGTTTCAAGAGAATCATGGCAATTAAGTTGGAAGCTTAAGGCCTAAATTAACAAGTTATCAAACATGACTTGGTAAAACATAATCAGGTAACACACTTACCTTTTCAGCGTATTCTGACACTATTTGCTTGATCTCATCCGATTGGAGTCCAACAATCTGGCCAACGGTGCTTGCTGTCAACTTGCCCTGCAACCGTGTCAAGAAAACGTTTGGAGTTTTGGAACTGCTTATGCTTTTTACATGGCAATTTCCCCAAGCTCTAATTTTAACAGAAATGTACAAAAATGTTACACTGGCTAAAAATCTCTAATCATAAAAAAAGACCAAGAAACATTCTACCCCAAAAAAACCCTTTGCTGATAGAAATTTCTCACTTACAATCTTTTAGCAAACAACAGTGGTAATTTGAATTCAGATTTTCAAAAACTTACTTCGAATTGTATTCTGTATACTGAATTTTGCACGCGCAGTAATAAAGCCCACTTTTAGACCACATTTTGAGCCAAACTATAACAATACAGATGTGTGAAAGAATGCACCTTTCAAATTGGATGCGTGTACAAAAGCAATCTTCAAGTAGAACTGAATTCTACAGTGGATTTCAGTAGAAAGCATGTCAATCAACTTCGAGATTAGACTAATTACTACCTTTTCTTCTGTGACTGCAGCATAAACAGAAACAATGTTTAACAACTGAATTTCTTCCTAGTCCTCTCACCCGGAAATCAAAATGTAAGAATTTTCAAAATTACAGCAGCCTAAAAGTTCCATTATATCCATGACTGCAACCAATTAAGAATTTGAAAACAAGATACATATCCAGTATTTTCAGTGTCTTACACTAATGGTGTTGTTTATGTGCTTTGAAAAACACCTTGAAACACAGAAAATTTTCCTCCACTCTCCCCAGTAAAATAATTACTCCTCTGGATATCTTCACAAGATGAATAAAGTAAGATCATACTGCATCTTGGGTAGCTGCACCGTGATGTCTTTCCCCTGAAATTCTCCTTTTAGAAACCATCTGAAAGAGGCACTCACTTATATTGCTTTTATCATTTCAAGGCAAATGATTAAGTCACCAGCCTCAAAAATTACCGTCTTCCTAATTCAACCATCTTTTCCTGCACTCCCTCCCGAAATTTAAAACACAGTCATTCCAAGACTTCAGACTCACCATTAACCCGATTTTAGGAATAATTGCCATAACCAACCATAATTTAAACAAAGCTGTATCAGTTTTAAATGCTGCTTACCTCTTCTGTTGCCATTGCAGCCATTCCAGTCATCAGAGTTTTAATGCGAAGCTAGAGCAAAATATGAGGAATTACACATAACAATTTATCTTTTATTATTTAACTTATTTCTGCCCAGTGACAGGGACACATGTATACGATTAGTATCATATAACACGTGTCTTTTAATGCATGTAATGGGACAGTAAGTCCATGAAAATTAAAGAAGAGGTGGCTAAAGTTATATAAAGGAAAATTCCTTATAAACAGTACAGATTCACTCAGAGTATTCAGCTCTCATTATCAACCGAAAACTGACCTCTTAAAAACGCTTGGATTCCAAAACAGAAGTTGAATTTTTTGGTATTAAACATCAACAAACATTTAATTTTGTGCATCAGTTTCAGGTTCCATATTCTCCTGCGGGAAGCAACTCCCACTTCAGCTAAGCATGGAAATTTTCCTTCTTGCAGAGAATGACTGTGATAACTGCTGCCCTCCCCCCAAGTTAGTAACATCCATGCCTACTGTGTATATGGCACACCTCTTCAGCAGCCTGAAGGTCATCTTCATCACAAGGCTCAGCTTTTCCTGCTGCTGCAAGCCCTGGAGGTAGCGCAATTTTTTTATCTTCAGCCTTTTAAATAAAAATTAAGAAAATATTGTATCTAGTTCCAGTAATCTAAAGTATTAAGAAAGACAGCAAGGAGCAAACTGGAATATAGCTGTTCTGTTTTTATGAATACATATTAGCTACTGGAACATCCTCACACTCCAATTGATGCTAACTGAGGTGTAACCCTCACTGACTTCATAAATATTCCAGCTGTTCAAGACGGTGTCTCTGGCTTGCTATGGACATATCTGGCGCAGATCCCTTATTCCACAACCTTCTAAGAACTACCAACCTCACAAGACAACTGGCTAACTGAGAATATGATGTCTGCTACGTAGGAGAAAGCTGAATTTTTTTTTTTTTTCCAGATAAATCATTTTTTATAACTTAATATAAATTAATATTGGTATAACAAACATACAACATAAGAAAGTGTAAAATTGCCTAGTTCAGTCAGAAGAATTCATACCACTAAAATAATGAGAACTGGTGACAGACAGACTAAATTTCTAGGTCACTCTGTTGCACCACTAACCTGACTATTTAATCTTCCATTTCTGCCTTACTGGTGACTCAATTCACACAACAAACATGATGACCTTCTAATATATAATATTCCAAAGTCAGTAAAATTTCTGAAGAAACAAAATGAACTTTATTATAAACATAACTGTAGCCTGACAGTTACTTTGAGGGGAAAAAGAGGTACGCCTAGATTTGGAAACATCTCCATTTATAAAATTTAAATGCTAAATTTGTATGCGAAATATTGAGATAATGAAGAAGGGCAACCTTAATGTACTCAGTGTATCGCTGGGTCCATGACATGCTTAATGCACTTCTTCATTATCTCTGTCTGTAATAAAAGCTTGTAGCCAAAGTAATACCTGCACTGAAATAATAAAACTGAATACTCTGACAAGGACATTTTATGATTCCATAATCATCAAAAGCACAGCAAGGATGCTACTTTTCAAGAGACACTATGAGTTATTTATGGCACGGTATCATGTTTCTCTATCACATTAAATAACCTGTTATGTAATAAATACCTACAAGATTTCTTACCAAGCTGAATGGTTCTTTAAAAAGAAAAGGAAAAAAACTTCTTAATGATCACATTATGGAACACTTAGTTAAAAGATATTCATTAAACAGGATATGTTAATTACCTCACATTAAAAAAAGAAAACAAAACAAACGAAACACCCAACCCCCCTTTCTTCTAAGCGAAAAACGCTTGCAAAATGTGATCTTTGAGTACAGATGAAGGAAACGCTTTAAAAAAGGAGATAGTAATCAACTGCAGCTTTTTCATGGCATGCAGACTTTTAATTCCAACTAGCCATTTTTAAAAGGTGGTAATAATAGAAGCTATAGCTGTTTATTCTGTTGTATTCCTTCAAGATCTTACAGTAACCAACACTCCAACAAAAACAATGCAATTCTTCCCACAATATGAATATTTAAAATTAGTACATTTTTACCTGTTCTGTTTTCCCTGCTTGTCTGCTAAATCCGTATCTCCTAAAAGAAAAATAGCAACATGAAAGAAATACCTTGTTGTTTACAACTTCCACAAATAAATTAAGTTTCTATCAGTTTTCAAGATAAGAAATGCACTAAAAAGTGAATCGTTTTACAAAACCAGCAGCCAGGGTCAGGTTAGTTTTGGAATGCTTCGAATAAACTAAATAAGCAGGTACTGCAGCATATTCACAGAATAATTTCAGCTCCATCTACTCCTTCCATTATGATTTGCAAATCTAGACTGTTCATAGAATATGGTCACGTAAAGCTCATGAAAGGAAAAAGCAATGCTCTCTTTCCACTTGGAAGTTAATCCTCATCCATTAGCTATATACTTCCGAATTCTGGAAAGGCCTCAGGAAGTTGTCAGTGCAATCTCTACTCCCAAAAAAACATTCATGCTTGTGCACTTTGATGAATCTTTAACTTCTTTCTGAAGCACAGCGTTCAAAGCTTTAAATATATACTCAATCAAACTTTTTTACCTCTGTTTTTTTGAGGGAGAGGAAAAATTGACATTTGAGTTAGTTTGGAAATATTATCTTTAAGAAAAAACAGGTAGAAAAATTTTAGATATGAGTAAGCAATCATCTTCAGTATTACAAAGCACTAAACCCAGCACGTACAGAGATACGAGAAGAAGTGACTAACTTACAGCTACAACTGCTTAATTCCTTAACTACTGCAGAAGCAGGACTATTAACAAGCTTTTTATGGCTAAAAGTTAAGTGATCCTCAGCAGCAGTATCAATTGTCACAGTTCTCCATTTATTCACTCATACTTAAGAGGTAAATTCAGTCATATTTTATTACAGCGTAACACCAAGTTTTCAAGAATTCCCCAACATTAAGTTCTCTCTGCGTTTTAAAGCTTAGCAGTACGAAGAATGTGACAGAACACTACCCTCCCACAAAATATGCATAAAGTTGTATTAGTATAAAAGCATTTGTCATTAGTATTGCCATTATCGTATATCTGTTCTCGCTTTTTGTAGGAGCACAATTTTATTTTCACACAGATAATTGCATCCAAGTAATGAACTGCATCAGAACAACACTAACAAAAACTTAAACATCAGTTATATCAACAGAGAACCCAAATGCCTCCCAGGCTTAACATTTCACATCTGTTATAGGAACTGACTTTGTATTTTGCTGAAAACTGACTGATAATATGCAAAGATTTGGCAATGAAAGCCCTTAGTTGAAACAGACTATGCAATTGTGTGGAAAGATGCTCCCTGGCATCTCTCCACTCTCAAGCTAGACTCTGGTCTGCCACATTCAAGCTCATTTGTGATAACCTTTAAGCTGGAGGCCACAGGATCAAAAAACAATTTGCAAGACCTTATATTATTTGTTGGACTGAGAAAATAACTTTTATGATTAGTGTGCTCTGAAAGGAGCCATTTCTATGATAACCAAGGGGCATTTAGGAGGAAAAAAAAATCCTCTACTCACGATTTTCTACAACTGTCATCTACATGCAGTAGAAGAATGAAAGGGTCACTTTAACTATTTGAATTCCGAAAACATTCAACTACTCCTAAATCTACCAAAAATTTGCCTTTTTCAGTGTTCTAGTTCCCCTAACATTGTTGAAGAATGGACAGTAATTCCTACTGCCCCCACAGATTTCTGTATGTATCTCTGCGTCCTTGTACTCTTTTGTTATTTTATTACTAGGTTCACAGCAGACATACTATCATCCTTCTTAAGAGCTTCTTTGTCTACCAAAACACACGAACCAGATATTTGTGTGGCTTACTACTGTCATTTTCTCAGATGTTCTTTATTTTTGCACTATATCAGAAATATTTTCCTGATCAAGAGTTTTATGCTTTGAGAATTCATTATAAAAGCATTACCAAAACACATTCAAATCTTGCAACTATCCTAATTTTCTCCCATTTCCATTCAATTCATGTTAAGCTTTTCACACCAAATAACTAACAGTATTTGTCTTCTAGTAAGTACTGTCCTTCATTCATATCACCGATGTAAATAACCCAGCAAGTCTTCCGTCACGCGCCATGCCCTTCAAACACCAAATACCTTTTCTCCATTTGTTCTTCTGCTAGGACTCTGCAATGTCATCAAGATCATCTCAACAAATACTATCTTGAAGAGGTATTTTCCTTCCCAAAATTCACAAGTTCTTGGTCATCTTCCTTAGTCCCAAAGCACTCCTCATATCTATGTACTGATGCACACTATACAACAGAAGAGCAGTTCCCTTATATCTTCAACGCTTCCTACTTTTCTGTTCTTATTTCCTCTCTCTATACTTTTTTCCATCATCCATTTGCACTGTTTTTTATATTAAAGATTTATCTGTTTTTCCAGCAGAAATGAGCTTTACCTAGGTCTCAACTGTTCCACAGTACCTAAAGCTAAAACAAGTTGTGAGGATCTATGAAAAACATCTTCTATTTATTTCAATTTTCAAGCTATATACTGATTTCCAGTTTTGCCTTTTTGCTTTTTTAAAAACTAAAATTACTCTAGAAAAATCATACACAAAAATTCCCTTAAACGGCATAAACTATTTTATACTCTTTTTTATTTATTAGGAGATGTCTATTGACATCAATATGTAGTAATGACACTGAAACAATACAAGAAACTGTAAATAGACAGGATAGGAGTACACCACTTCATTTCTCCATACCAGCTCTGTGGATTCCCATTGTGAGCACTGATGAGGTATCAACGACCTGATCTAAATCCAAAGATTTCGGCATGCATGTCTCCCCCTGAAGAGTCAGGGAAGAAATCCACATGCCAAGTAGAATAATCCCTGACACTGTCACCAACTTGCAAATTCAATTTTCATTGGGGAGGGAGGAACTGGACTCTAAAATGGATGAGGTAAATCAAGCCTAACTCCTTACTAGTGTTAGAAAAATAGCAAGACTCATTCAAGACTATAGCCCACAGAATTTGTGAATGCTAACTGTTTAATAAAATTAGCTGTTTAACATGTATAGACATACATATATTAATGTATTTCCTTGTAGCTCACTGTGTTTTGAACGAATTAAGCTCTTTAGAGCAGCCAGTCATCTTAGGCTTTTAAATCAGCTTGCTATACTTCAGAGCTTTACTGCACTGAACTCCACTGGTGGTGGAAGGAGGGGAAAAGTTCTACAGTTAACCATTTGTATATAAAATTTATGCAACATCAGAAGAGCTCTGCTGAGTAACAGGACACCCCCTGTCATCCAATAGTTTAATTCCATTAGGAACACAGAGGATTTCATCCCACTTTAATAGAAAATAAGCTGAAAAATGTTAATTTGTCCGTGCTGCCCTCACTAAATACCTCCATGAATGAGAGGGGAAGATTATAAGCAATCTGCAGCCAGGACACTTGCTGATTTCAACTGTGTGTCAAGACAAATGCACAAAAGGGGTAAAAGGAAAGTACTCAAAACAATGAGACAAAAAAAAAACCCCAAACAAACTATGTCTTTGGGGGAGAATCCACCACAGAAGATACAAAAATGAATTCAAATGTCATTTGCACTTATTAAGTGTTAAGAGCTCAGACAGTGTCCATATCACTAAACTGTGAAAAGAAAATTGGAAAGAGAAACTAGAAACAGAAACTCTGTAACGTTATTTTTGTGTGTTTGGAGAGCTCTCAGTAAACCAGAGGGACTTCCAAAGGTAATGGAAAACTGCAAACCTTGGTAACTTCATCTCTATATGGAAGTTTGCAGAAAGTAAGAAGACAAAGCACTAAACCACGATTCAGCCTCCTGATGTAGCAACCACATTAGAACCACAAAAAGAAGCAATAACAACTTCAGCTCCTTTTTCCCCCCACTTTCCGGGGATTGCTTGCAAAGAAGCAATATTGATTGACAGACGCTACCTAGAAGCATCATGAATTTAAGCGATTTTTATGAAGCCAAGAACAGGTACGTTAAATAAACATACCCTACCAGCAGCACAAAGCCAGAACTTGGGCTCCCATTGAACAAAACATTGTTTACACGAGAGGACTGTCCAGTCCCCAGAGAATTTACAGGGTAAGCAAACAAAATCTGAAACCAAACAGGAGTAAATCTTGAACAGTTTGATTCTCAAGTAGTAGAAAAACCTCACAACCCAAATTTTATACGGAATGATTCTAAATACACACAATACAAAACCCACAGACAATTAAATGAAGCCTTTCACCTGCCATATTCCAGAAGCGTAGCATGAACCTTTGATTCTTCATCTAGGAGTTCTTCAGCTCCCTTCTGACGTTTATATTTTCTCTGGGGTTTGTAAACCTCCTGTAAGACAGTGAATGAATTCAGAGCTTGTAAAAGGCTTTTCTAAAATAAATGAAGAATTGTTATCTAGAGTGATACATACCACTGTTTGCTTTCCAACTCAATATACTTACCCAAATAAACATCCTTCACTTTCTCTTTTTGGAATTACATGATAAAATCTTACTTCTAAACAATTTGCTATAGGACCTGTCTTTCCAGGTTTTAAAAAAAAATTTTAAATGGGTATTTAACAACAAACACGATTTCTTCAACCACGTCCTCCATCACATTTGAAAGAAGAGTCAAAAATAACACAATCAACATCTATTAAAAAAAAACAGGCCCTATGATTTAGCTGACAATGCCAGTGTCTAGAAATGTTACCTCCTTTGTGAGTTAATTCTATTTTTAATCTCTTATTAGATAATTAAACGTAATTATCATCTACTGAATGATCACAGGTTACAATGGAATTAAAGCAGATTTTATTGGAATTTAAGGAACAAAAGTATCTTAAGAAATTTGATACTGAAATCATTCGATCTCATGCTATCCCAATGCGAACCTATAGCTGGACAACAGCCCGTCAAATAAAACAAGGATTCACAAGTACTATTTCATGCTGATAGAGCTACTTCCAATTTAAAAACAAAATGGAAACAAAAGGACAGAGCCACTATCCTGACTGTTAACACAGACACAACTGTTATAGCACTGTAAATCTGGCCTATACAAAAGTACCTTTTTTCTTCCTCCCTCCATACAGATCAACTATGCCACTATAACAGCCTATATAACAACATTGGAAAAATTATTCTGCCTCAAGTACAAACAAAACAAAACCAAAAACCAAACCAAACCAAAAATAATCATAAGATCCTCAGCTTTCCCCAAATTAGAAACTGGAACCAAGATAACATTTACTTTGACTGGAATTATTTTTGCTATTTGTTTGGTGAAAGATTAGGGTGAGTCTGTAATGCAACATTTCTGTTGCTGGAACAAAGATTTTGAAATTAATTGAAGTCTAGTATTTAGTGCTACCCTGCTTGCAAGGATACTGAAAAAAAACTAACGAAGAACCTGTGATCTCAAAGATGTTTTTTTTTACTCCAATTGATATTTTTTAAAAAGTGACACCCCCCCCCCAATCAATTAGATTACATTTTCTCTTCTCCTTTTTCTGAAATAAAATTCCACAGCAGAGAAAAACTTCATCATCACCACCAAATAATCAGCATCAAAAACGAACACCCCGCTCTTCTGGTCTGTTTTACATTCAGATCTTTTAAATCCTTTGAGGGCCAGGCTCAGAATGCTTAGAACAACTACATTAAAAAACAAAAGTTGAAATCAAAGCTTGGGCTTTCATAGAATCATAAAATCATAGAATCA
>NW_009215133.1:0-19101 GCF_000690835.1 Fulmarus glacialis
GCATTCTAGCTGGGCTTTTGCCTTTCTAAGTTTCTCTCTGCACAACCTAACGAGATCCCCGTACTCTTCTTGAGTTGCCTGCACCTTCTTCCAGAAGTCATAAACTCTCCTTTTTCTCCTGAGTCCCAGCAAGACCTCGCCGTTCAGCAAGGCCGGTCGTCTTCCCCGCCCATTCTTCTTACGGCACATGAGGACAGCCTGCTCCTGCACCTTTAAGACTTCCTTCTTGAAGAACGTCCAGCCTTCCTGGACCCCTTTGCCCTTCAGGACTGTCTCCCAAGGGACTCTCTCAACCACTATCCTGAGCAGGCCAAAGTCTGCCCTCCGGAAGTCCATGGTAGCGGTTTTGCTGGCCCCTCTCCTTACTTCACCAAGAATCAAGAATTCTATCATTTCATGGTTGCTAAGCCCAAGACAGCCTCCGATCACCGCATCTCCCACCAGTCCTTCTCTGTTTGTAAACAGCAGGTCAAGTGAAGCACCTCCCCTGGTAGGCTCACTTACCAGCTGTGCCAGTAAGTCTTCTTCCCTTCTTTCACCTTTCTCTTCTTTTGCTCCTTTATACATTTTTTTTCAAGTTGTAACTAATGTATCCTAAAGAGAAAAAGCTCTCAGAAATGCTATATCACTTACAAAGACCTTAAAGAATCTAAAAGTATGATCTCATCATTTTCCAAGTTACCAGAGACCTTAACTTTCTAAAAGGATGACTTCCTTTTCAGAATAAAGATAGTCCATCAAATGCTCTCTACATGAGGAAGAAAAATCCCATTACAAGTTAATATTAGAGCATTCAGAAACAGGAATTATAGTCACAAGCAGAACCTTAACTTTTCCCAAATTTTTGTATTCATCATTAACTTGCAGCTGAACATTCCAAATGTTCCATAAGTCTGATTATTAAAAGTATTTAAATGTAGTAACACGTTAATAAAATGGTTTGATTTAAGCAAAGAAAAAGAGGTAAAAGGACAATTAGAAATAAATTCATTTAAAAACCTGGGGAACAGACTAGCTGAGAGGGCACTACATTCCAATTCCAATAGAGTTACATTCTAAGTAAATGGAAGAGCAAACCATCTGTGAACTTTTTGACTCAACCACTCGTGGAGATGAGGCTTATTAGGCATAGCTTGCCTTGGTTCAGGAAAAGTTGAGGAAAAGGAAGGTTGGTTAATTCAGCGTAAGACATCAGAGAGCACAAAGAAAAGAAAAACAAAACTAGACTTCACGGACCTCAGAGCTTTCTCAGAGGTAAAGGAAACGTTTTACACTTTTCCCTTGCTTTACAAGCTGGGCTCTTCCCTTCCTGTGTTATATCCTGTTTCAGAATTAGAAAAAGCAAAACATTTTAATATCTCTGTTGCAAAAACATTGCTCGAGAACATTTTAACCCAAGGAATCTGTTCTTGACAAAAGACGTTGAAAGTCCTGGAACCTGCCAGGCATGCAGTAAGTGCAATACACAATAGACAATATCTTATGAAAAGATCTAAGACATTTAATCTCAAGGAAAGATAAACTCTAATGTCTATGGGGATAAGCTGAGCAGTATGGTTTTCCTTAAGCAATGGTACCATGCTTTATTAGGGCCTATCATGTGTTTTAAATACCACTGTATAGACAAACATAAAACTGTAAAACCAGAATTTACTGAATGCTATTTAGCAGGTAACATGCTTCCCTAACAAATACAATTAACAACAAATATAGGATATGTCAGTTTTCACTTGGCATTTAGGATGATGCAAGCTGGGCTGTTCCACTCCTCCTGCAGTCCCAGCCCCATACGTTCTTGTTCATTCTCTTACAAGGTAAATTCTCTCAAAAGGTAAATTTTTAAGCTTGGATGGGGTCTCATATAAGGCATATATGCCACATTTATGCTCGAGTTTCTCACAGAGCAATGACTTGGTTTTATTCTAATGCTTTTCTAACATTGTGTGCGCTTAGTAAAATAGAGCTTATCCCAGATCGTGCATTAAAAAAATGACAGAGAATAAATAACTTAGTAGCTTTCAATATGTATGAGATCATGGCTTCAAGACAAGTCATATAATAACAATCCAGTCTCCTGAAAGTAGTGACGCACAATCCTCTGCACCATTAAGAAATATGCCAGACCTTTGTCAGAATACCTCAAGCGTAGTGTCATTCACAGATAGGAAACCAGAGAACATATTCATATAAGTCACACTAAAATAAAGAATATACGATTTACACCCCTTTTCTGTGTCTTCTAACAAACTCTAAATCTGAAAAAAAAAAACCACCAAAAAAACAGAACACCCAAGATACGGATATGAATATAAATAAAATGGCTAGACAGGACGATCGCTTATTTTAGACAACAAAGTAAAGGCTGACATTTTTGAAGCTGCCTTCAGAAATGAGATCACCCAAATCAAAATCCTAAGGCAATACAAAAATCTCTCTTCAATGATTTTACATATATTTAAATGTTACATTTAATATAATGTTTTGTCCCATCAAAACACCCTGACAAAATTTTTAAAAGAAATTTCCTGTGTTAAAAAGTAAACCAAATACTTCGGTAGATAACATATTCCAATAAACCTGATATTCATATCCTTTGACAATCAGATTTCACTTTACTTTTTTTTTCCAAGTAAAATATTGAAATATTTAATTCTGTAAGCATCCAAATGTTTCAAAAGGAACACCGCAATGTTTTGTTTCATTAAAAGAATTTGTTGTTCTGTGTGCCTACAAATGGCACTAGCATGTAAAGATACTCTGATTAGCTTGAATCAAGCACTGGAGGAATTCTAGAGCTCCTGAAATAAACTGAAAATAGACTCCAGCTGTGCTGCTGCACCAGTTTACTGCTCATTTCTAGCTTAGGAATCTTTATACTGCACTGCAAAGTACAGCACAAGCATGTTGCTTCTCTGGGAAATCCCCAAACATGACAGCCTTTTATTCTTGTAAGAAGAGCCAAGTCAGCGTCCACGACACCCCCCACGTCAGGGGATACATACACAGACCCCGTTTTGGTTCTACACACGTTCTCAGTTTCACCCATGAGCACTCACTCCCTTGCCAAACAGGGTCGTAAGGATGGCCTTAAGCAGAAGTGGAGAGCTGTTTGTGTGGGGACTGGACGTGGCACTGCTGCAAGAGGATGGTGGAGAGATGAAGGGGGGGAAGAAGTAAATCCCAGCAGGAAAGGGGTGGAAATGGGGACACCCATCTGAAAGGGGAAGGGGGGACAGTTGCTGACTGCTGCGGAGAGTGTGAATAAGGAGGACAGCCTGCAGGCAGCTGGAGCTTCTCAAAAGTGTAACAAAGCAACATGGTTGCCAGTGCTGGACTCATGCTGCATACAGAAAATACACCATTTTCTTGCTATCAGAATTCAAGTCATTCCCTGGAAACTTTAATCACAAATACAACAATGTGCATCATATGGAGTTAATTGTAACCACATAAAAGCGGGAAAATCAGAATGAAGGCTTCCTACTCAGCCTGCTGTGTATCCTGTGAAGGCACTGAGCACTTTACGAAGATCAAAAATTGACTTCTGTCCAATTTTAAAGGGAACAGCTATAATTCAAGTTGTTTAAAAGCTTGTATGCAATTCAGTAGATAATTTGAATACAGAAAAACAACTACATTTTTTATAAAGTATTACCTCTTACTTTTCTGAGAATACAATGAACGAATTCCTCCACCTGAGGGATACCATATATTTTTTTATTCTCACCTTACCTTCTTCCTGGTTCTGTAGCTTCTCTCTTTATTCCAACCCTGACATAAACCCTTGATCATTTCACACATATCACCTTGCTTCCCATTAAGCTTTCTTTCCTCTTTGTCTTTATCTTTATTTTATTCAAAATTTCTCCAATCTCTTAATTGCTACTGCTTTTTTCACCTATGCCTCCTAACAACTTATGTTTTATTCCTGATAGCTACATACTTGTAAACATTTAATCAAAATAACTAGCTAATGAAAATCACACCTCATCTGCCTCCTTGTTCACTCTCTCCATGTTTCTACTTGATCTGCACCATTTTTTAAGGCAAAGGATTCATGTCCTTTTAAAAATCTACAATGTTCTGACTATGATTAAAAATAGAGAAAGCATGATAAAATGAAATGGGATGGTCTTTTCAGAAGAAATACTGATAATGAATTAATTTCATAGAGAACAGTGATGCATACTCTGTACAAATTAACATTGTTAAAACAAAATTTAATTTTTATGAGTCAGGAAGATTTGAGATTAATTTTCTCAGTTTTTTCAAAACTCCAAAAACAGACTGCTAAAAAACACTTAGAAGTTTTAAGACGCTATTTGAATTTCCAGACCTGCAAATGGAAATGGAGCAGACCATTCTACATTCCCCTAAAATGACTGGTAGAATTACTAGTTCAACAGTATTACTGCATAAAATTTCGAAATGCAACTGGATGCCAACCAAAAAAGCAGTTTGAAAAATCCAGCTCTGATAGCAAGCTGTAAAGCCATGTACTGACGGTCATTTGGCAAGGGCTGGGAGTACCCACTTTTGCAAAGCTCCATTGATCACTGAAGTTATGCAGCATAAGCTACTAGACCTTTATCTAAGACTACATATGTACAGTGGGGGAGAAAAAATAACAAACTCTAGAATATGTATGCAAAGAAAATAATTCTTTTCAGAATTATATGGAAGTCTATTACTTACATTCAATTGAAAGCCAATATCAGTAAAAGTGGGAATCTCTCCTGGTGAAGTGTTGTTTCATGCAGGATTAGGATAAGACTGATATTCTGCATAACTACTAACACTAAAAACTGATTGAGAAGGAAAAAGCATAATGAAAATAATAAAAATCTGGTATGGTAAAGGACTTCGTTCTCCTTCTTCTTTTGTGAAAGGGATGAAAATGTTTCCCATTTCTTCCACCTGTTTTGTTTTTACACAACAAAAATTATTGGTTTCTAATAACTAAACAGGTGGGAGAAATGGAAGCATTTTCATCTCTTTCACAAAAGGAGAAAGCAAATGAGGTAGAATCCACTCCTAAAACAGAATAGGACATTGAGACAGCACTGGTGGAAAAGACCAAGCAGATAAACATAGCATATAGTAAAACAATGCAGAAACTGAATCCCCAGAGATGCTTCACAATCTGTAAAACAAAGCAGATGATCAAGTCTTCTAAGCTAAAACTAGTCGAGAACTATGGGCATAGGTTTTTTCTTATTATCACTCTTTATTTCTGAAAGATTGAAGTATGGGTATGTGGTCTGTAAGAAGCTTGGCCTGAAAACACTAGAATGCTATTAGAGACAAGTACGTAGGGATATATTAGCAGCCTGAATAAGAGGAGCACTTATAAAATCTCACCTGCTGTTATATACAAGACTAATCACAATTAAAAACCCTAACAGAGTTTGCCTTAATCACCTCAGAACATCAAAGCACTACACATACTATTATTTGGCACTATAGTTTGTGTAGCAGCCAGCAGCAAGTGAACACAACTTCTCTATCACTGGCAGCATGAAGAGCAAACCCATATGAACAGAGCTCTTGTGTATCGCTGATTGCTACTACATGATTCCTGAAGGGGAAAAACAGGACACGACAAATTCTTTCTGCATGGGAGAGAACAACTTTCTGTACACATAACATCTCAGGTGGGCATTCCTATCCAATAAAATTATGTCATTCCTTACCTTAAATAACATCTTTCAGGATAAAAGCTGAAGTGCACATCAACTGGCAAGTTTAACATACAAAAATGCAGCAACCTTGTATGTTCCTTATTCATTAACCCAAGTTATTTAGAGCAGTTTATGCAGCTTTATTCACTAGAAGCAACACAACACTCCATGAGATCTGACTCAGTTTCAAGCCAAAGACTTTCTGTAGTGCAGAGACCATACTGCTAGTTTCCAGTAAAATAATTAAATGGAGATGTGATTAGAACCCATTGTGCATAATTATGCAAAATTTGGTATTGCTTTTTATGTCAAGACAGACCCTGGATAAAGATTAACATATTTGTGCCTGGAACCCTTACAAAACTTTTCAGATGCATGCCTCCCAGGGACAGGATGCTAAGCTGTACAGATGACTCATTTGTTTGGGGGTTTTTGTTTTGTTTTGTTTGGGGGGCAGGAGGGGAGGGGGTGTTGTTAGCCAAGATGCTACACAGGTTTTGTGGCTAGATAACAAAATGGGGATGGAAAAAAGGAGGGGAAAAAAAGAAACTCAGGTTCTAATGAAAGCTGTTAATGGCAGGAAAACAACAAAATTTAAAGTAAACTTATTCAGGTTATTTTTAAAACTATGAGATTGGATAACTTTAAGCTCCAATGTGTACACAGAGCTGCAAAGTACTTATCTTAAGAGTCTGTCTTGGAGAGTTTGCAATTTGAAGAGCAGCTTAGTAGTCCTCCTACATAATCAGTCATTACATCTCTTGAACGCTACTAGAAGGAAGTGCTACTCTGGCACTTGCTTCTCGAAACCTAATCCTTCAGAAAGGATTCAGTGCATGCTTTAATTTAAACACATATTTACACTGAGAAATACTTTAGAATGTGCTTTTGTACCATTTGGGGCAACTTAATTATATTTTGTCATTCTTTCTGTGGATCCCTTAAACTCCCAGAATCCTCTTAAAGCACTGATAATTTAAAATTATATCATAGTGTCATATACTGTTTAGAGATATCATGGTCCTCTTTGGAAGTATCACAATGTTAGACCATAGATGAAATAATGAGCTTAGACTTGACAAGCAACATGACAAAATTCATTATGTCTGAAGCAAAATATAAAAATATGTTTCTATACTTAAAACGAAAAAAAAAGAATATGAAATGGATCAGTATTGCTTCAACTATTAGCTAATTCCTAATTAGCTAACATCTTATCTACTAAAATAATTCTGAATGAATAATCACTTCTGATTTATTCTAGAATAAGAGCACCTCCAAAAGGAATGCAAATGGCTTATTTCAAATTCCAGTTTGAGTACTTATTTGGATTCACCCTCAGCCAAAATTATCTAAATGAGTAGTCAAGCTTTAGAATCAAAAATAATAGCACTTTGCACATTTTCACAGATTTTAATAATAAAGAATTTATAGAAAAACCTCTACAGGGCTCTCTACAGAAGACGGAATAGTTATCTTAGAGTAATTTAAATCATTGTTACAAGATAAAATTTGGTTAGCCATTAAGGTTCTACTTGAATTCTTTTCCTTCTGCCCCAGGTCATTCCTCTCAATCTCACCATTTGTTTTTCATATTTTTTTTTAAAATCACTTTTTATGACCAAACACCCAGATGTCAAATAAAAATTTCCAAAAATCAACCTTTAGGTACTGAGCTCTGTTTTGGCTCCTGTCTGCTGTTCTGACTCTTTAAAAGCCTACTTTGATTGCCCTAATCATCTCTTTCTGAGATCTGTTCTTCTCTCAGTTTCCTTATATCACTCAATGCATTACCTATGAGTTGTAAAAATAGCACGGATCCATGAATTTTGGTCTACCAAAAGTTGGTAGACTCCAACTTTATTTGAAGCCATTTGTTTTGGGTTTGGTTTTTTTTTCCATGGCTTAATTTTCAATTATTTTTATAATTTTTTCCCCTTAAGGACTTTCATCTTTTTTCATCCCAGGAACTCTGAATCTCTTATATTCATGCTGCTAAAATGGTACAGTTACCATCTATTTGTAACCTTAGTTCAAAACCAGAGTAATGTACTTATCTTGCCATTCACTCTTTTTCTTTGCATGTCTTCAATCTGCTTTCATCATCTCTAGTATCACTTCAATAATTTCTCAAACTCTTAGAGCCTATCCAGAACTGAAGTGCCCCTGTTCAGACACATACTTAGTATATAAACTGTCTTCCCATTCTCTCATAACTGTCTAAAATTTTCACTGTGTTTCCTTTCATTTATTTCAACCTCTACAACATATAGGCTCTTATACAATATATAGCCTATGCTTTCTTCCAAAGCAATGAAGTCAATAATGACTGCCATAAACCTATTCTAATACAGGTAAGGATGCTAGATTCTGTCCCATTTCTGTAGTGAATTTCAAACATAAATAACATATTAAAAGTAGAAATGACCCTCTACTTAAAAAATAAATAACACCACAAACAAACAAAACCAACAACAAACAAACAACAGTTAACAAAGCATTTTAAAGCTTCGGTATACCTTCATGAATGAAAACGTCTATTACTAGGCCAGTTAATTCTGGGAAATACATTCTTCAAAACAAATTCATTATCAGCAACTATCATTACTGCTACAATTAATTTGCGTGTCTCAATAACGCAAATTACTTATAACCTTTTATGTTGAAAATAAAATCAAAAATTCATATTTTCAGAAACTATGCAAGAAAATATTATATTGGAATTGAATCGCAAGTTCTTTTCTCAATATTCTATACTGGTTTTAGTAAAACTATAAATTATAAACCACAAAAAATCTGACAGTTCTAAAAATAAATCTAGCAATCAGTAATGTCCTGAAAAAGCCATTACATTTTGCAATGCAGCCAACAAAACTATGCAGTGACACTCCATAACACCCACTAAAAACCTTCCAAAGCCACACAAAAAGCAATGTATTTTTAGTGCTTGAAAAAACAATGAAAACATACATAATTATAAGCACATTTAAATTTTTTCCTTCTTTTAATTGGCAGAAAACAACAGAGAGGAATGCAATCCAGGGCCCTTCAACCCCGACAAATGTCACAGGGAGAGAGGCCTTCTGACACCTTCAGGCAGCCCTAAGCCCACTCTTTTTCAGAGGCCTCTGATTCTCGATTTGCACCATCAAGAAAAACCTATCTCCTGTTCTCAAGAGCAATAAGGCAGGCAGCTTTGGTTCCTTTCTTCAGAAATCCAGGAGAGGCAGAACACTCTAAGCAGTAACGCTAATAGCAAAGTATATTTTTTCAGTGGATGAGTTGGATGAGCAGCCTTCCCCTTCTCCCTTCAGGCATATGAAGCTTCGCTGGGCTGAGAGGACCCGCCACGAGCTACTGGTTCTTTGAGTTCAAATCCCATAAAAGCAAAGAGGGATCATCCTTTTTCTCAGAGCTTTTTTTTTTTTTTTTCCAGTTTGTCTGATGAGTCATGGATTGTCATCATTTGAATTACACTTTCAAGCTCTTCTGTATAAACACAAGGACTAAAAATACATGCTTTTAATGAGAGCTGAGATTCTGCCACAGTCACATGCCTCCCCAATTAGTCCATTCTCCCTTCGTTTTGTTTCTTCAAGGCTTGGTGAACTGTAATTCTCTGTTTGTGACATCAGGCTCATTTCCACAGCAACCAATTGAATTATCCCCCAAATCTTTAGAATAGGGAATAAGCAAAAGGAACAGATGAACTCTTAAGAAACAAAAGCTGCTCACTGTTTACATGCAAATGTCCACAGAAACAACCAAAAAATAAAGGAAAAGAAATATGGAAGATACACAGAAACACAGGAAATGTAACAAAGGCATGATTAATGTTTATACATTTTACGGTGTATAAATACAGTTCAGTAATTTTTTTACCGTATGTCAGATTTGTAATAACCACAATACGTGTTCAACACCATAACAGCTGATGCTGCAACACCAGGCGTTAATGGCTGGCAGTGTATATCTGTGTAGCTTCAATTCTAGAAAGAAACCATTATTTTTGACAGAGGAAATAGAAACCAAGGTGAGATGACATCATTTGCTTTTCAGGATTCTAAGACAGGAGGTATCGCTGCCAGTCGCCACACACCATGTATTCCACAGCCACAGAAACTTGAGAACTAGAGTTTCTATTTTGGACTTTGTAGGAACTCTTTAGATTTGCTTCTTGCAACAATATCCTTGAAAATGGAAATGCTAGTCATTGACTTTTCCCCTAAAGACTTACTCATAATTCCCTTCTATTGCAACAAAGGCCCAGCATTTGAGAGCCTGACAATATTATTTAAGAACCATGGAACTACCTGCATGTCTAAGAGTTAACACAAGCCCTGTTACTATTGGCAGAGCTAGAGCTCTGACTAACTTAATCTTTCCCAGATACCTAAACAGCCACCATGTCCTCAGTGGAAACACTGGAAACTTCGTAGCATAATCTAGAAAATAATAGGATTATCCTAAAAATAAAGGTTGAACACTATCCAGTCTCAGCACAACCAATTCAATATCTGTATTGTATTGAACTATTGTGTTTCACTGCTCAGTGAGACTGAGTAAACATTACAGTCTTCTCCAGGTGTTGCAATCGCCTTCTCTCCCCCATTCTTCCAGAAGAAGCAGATGTGCAAAATGGTTGCAAGTAAATTACCATCTTCTAGTGAGGCCACCAAGTGCTCTTGATGATGGGACAGTGTCCTATTCATCACACAGCAAGCGTGGCCAGTGCCTCTCTGTGCTCAAATGATGGGTTTGCAATAACAGCCTTGTCTAACAGTATTTTCTCTCTGGAGTCTGGGATCAATGCAACTTGGTACCATCTAACAGGCTCCATCAATTTTTTCCTTCTCTAATTCCTATAACATTTCTTCCATATGAAATCTAAATAGGTACAAAACTTTGACACTTTCACTAGCTTTCCTAAAATGGACAAATAAAGTGTATTAGCTCTAGCACAACTGAGACCATTTGCTCCATAATACTTCTGTTACCCCTAAATGAAAGTTGCAAGTTTCTGAGCCATCGTATTTTTGACCCTGCCACTCAATCATTCAGGAACTAGCAGCACCTCTTTAGGACAGGAATTGAAGCTAAAACCAGCTGTTTCTTCACTGAACTGATCCTACTCTGGACCAATTTGTCAACAACTTTAAGAAGTTTCAATTACAAGTTTACTCTAAAGGCCTACTGCCTTCTCTGCGTTTACTAAATGGACTAAGTCTCTTTCTGTTATGATATATGATCTCTTGCTAGCAGTCTCCAGTAAACAGCATGCAGCAGCAACAGTAGTCTTGCATTTTGCTGGCTATAATCCCTTTATATCAGAACTCCTGAACAAGTCAGATATTTCTGGGAACATCCTCTGTTCTGCAGAAGAATAGGGTATCTTATAAACTGCAGAGTATGTCCCAATTTTGCCATCTAATCGTCACAAATGCATATAATTTCACTGTTTTCCTCTCTTAAAACATGTCTCCCTGCAGCTGGCATATGAAATTTCTTGCAGTCAGAAGACAGAGGAGGATGCCTGAAATTAGCTAAGACATGAACATAATACTGTAATAAGATCACTTTTAGGATACTCAAAAGGTCACTCAATGTGTCTTTACTTTGTGCCATTACTGCGTACAATTCAAATAAAGTTATAGGAAAGCCATTAGTTCCTGAAAGATTGTTTTAAATTAGAATATCTAGTAGCCTGAGAGGGACTGAAAGGACTTAAATGCATTTGCCTTTGTCAAGAAATAAGTAACTCCTTAATAATTTGACAGACCCTTTAGTCAAAGTAAAGAGGTCAGCACTCTTTTCTGCATTGTCCCTTTCCCTAAATAGCCTATTGTTCCTTAGTTGGATGCCCTTCTTCAATACGGGCATCGAAGCAGGAAACAAGTTCTGCATATACCTGAGTATCACACCTGACTGCCATGAGAAGGTTCCTCCTTACTCACAGTTGTGGACAGAGTCACTACGACACTGTTCACCCCAGACAGGTTAACCGGAGAACTGACTGGCTTCTGTTTGGGTAAAAACACATCTGCTAGTCATAAATAGGCATATATCACAGCAGGAACACTAAGCATTTTAAGTCACTAGAAAGCCCACCTCAGAGATCTAGATTATACTCTATTACTGTTTATCAATGTTTATCAGCTTTTTTCCTTCAGAAATGCTCAGCTTATCATACCTTTCTTACATTCTCTTCAAGACCTAACACAGAATTCCTGACGAGAGAAAGGAAAGAAATCCACCAATACTTCTGCAGCTGACATTGCTGCCCAGCTCTCCACCCCGCCACAACAACTTCACCTATGAAACTATCTTCAGAGACCAAGTCCCAACTATGACTGGTTAAATGAAAAATAAATTCACAACTTTATATCTTTTCTATTCTGGATTTCAGTCTAACATGAGTCATAAAGTTAGATCTAACGTCCTATTAGCGCAGACTGTATATAACCACCTTCCTTTGGACAGAGTTCAGCTTTTTTTTAAGAATAAATCTGACTAGAGCCTAAACCTAACAGATATAATATTTCTATCCCATTTTCTCTAAATTGGTAGAACACAGGAATGTGCACCAGGGATTTATATTCACAGATCTTAAGAAAAAATTAGTGTTGTATCAATAAGCATAGTTCATCTCTCAGAAGAACTAAAGCACGTGCCCCACCAAACCCTTGAATGGGACTCCAGTTTCTCTCAGTCAGATTTTTAGTCCCCAGTCATCGACTCAGGACTAGGATTCAGACTCCACGAATCATCAACTGGCTCCTTTTTCTGGCCACTCCATCCCCAACAGGCCTTGCATGCAAAAAGGGGATCTCTCACCAGACTCATTATCCTTGTCCATGAGGTTCTCCAAGTGCATGGGATATCGTACAGGCAGCACTGGCAGACTCCATCTTTCAGCCAGTCTGACAGGCTCTGACAAAACTTTATGAGAACTTAATTTCCTCCATCTTTACTAACAGCAGCAGAAACACCATACTCCTAAAATCCAATTGGAGTAAAACTATTCTCAGTAACCACCACCAATTTTCTCTCTCCACTTTCCAAGCAGCCAAAAATAGCTGGTTTTAGCAATCCATATTGTTTGATGAGGCCTGTTCCCTCATTAGAATTAGCACAATTCCATGTGGCACTAGAAGCCTGGGACCCTCTGAGGGATTGTGTAATGGCCCATAGCTGCTGGTGATCAGCTGCCACATGTATGAAGTTCCCCGCAGGTTATCATTTATACCCATTGTAAAAGAAAATCTTTTCCATCTGTGAGGGCCATAGAATCAAACCCACCCAAGAGTCTCTGGCAACTTAATTCTGGACCAAAACTTCTGCTGACCTTCCTGTTTCCCTTCAGAGATCTTTTTCACAAGTTCCTCCTTCCTGTTGCCCTATAAAATTCTTACACAGTCTAGTTCTTGCAGTAGCTATTGATGCTACATCAAAAGATGCTGCAGCTGCTGATGCTGTTCCTGTTCTCACAGCCATTTCAGTAGCACTCCAACATCTATTTCTATCTTCAGGCTGTGACAGTCTGCCCAAGTTCTCCTCCACCAGCCTGGGAAAAAATCACTGCCAACAGTTTTGCAAAAAGTCTTTTTCAGGCTTTCTCCTCAGGGCACATTTTGTTGACAAACTCAAAAGGACAACACAAAACCAAGCTATTTCCCCAGAGTGCACACGCTGCCAGAGCTCAGAGGCCTTTTCCTCCGCCTCTCCCCGCCTACTAAGGGAAGGGCAGACCTTCTTTCTTTTAAAGCCCAGCTGAATCATGAAACAGTCTTGCTTTAACTGTTTCCAATCCTTTCAATATTTTCTCACTTGCTTTTGGAGCAGGACCTTCTAAACTTCCCTTAATATATAATTTGGGTACTACATTAGCCATAAAACATAAAAAGGAGATACAAAATTCATTTAATAAAAAGGATACAAAAAACCCCATCCAAACTAATCAAACTTACCATACAGATAATAATCACAATAAAGCTATTTATATTGTTTCTCTCTAATGTCCTTACAATTCAGGCTGCTGTTAGGAGTAGTACAGAACTACTCATATACTTGGCACTATACAGTTTAGAAGAAACAGTCTCTGCCTGAAAAGTCCTGTATGTACATTACCCTATACACTTAAGTGACATTTTTATGCAGAAAAACCCTTGTATCTTTTTGCCTTTCTTTCCCACAGCCAGCATTGATCATGAAATCTAAAGGAGAAAAAAATATGAATTTTCTTCTCCTCAGTGCACGTATTTCCCTAGACTCTTCAGGATTTGGTGTGGGTTACATTATCATTGTTGTTGTTACTGTTATTATTACTACTACACAATGAGCACACCAGTTATCTCACTTCTCTTTCTCTTCATGTATTCTTCCGAGGCATTTTAAAACTAGGCAAAGATCTTATGCAAAATATTTCCTAGTATTCTCTCTTCAGAACAAGAGGAGAGAGGAGATTTTTAATTTGACTGGCAAGGAGGACACAGAGGAACTGTCTTTGGAAATAATTATTCTTCCAAAAACCACACATATGCACATTAACTGCAAAGAGCCAAGTATTAGGTAATACGCTCTTTGAATTCTAGAAATACACTTTTCTTTTTAAAGTAATATTTAAACTGTTCCAAAAGATTCATTTGAAGCCCCAAACTATTTACGTATGGAGAGCAGATGAAGAAAGGTCTTAAAATTGGAAGTATAAAGTTGCCTTGAATTGAGTTCGAAAATAATTCGGTAAAATGAAATTGTGGATATTCCTTGGATTAACTTACTGGAAGATATTCACTTACTATTAAGTTTTGAGTGTTGCTTAGAGGGGAATGTTTTGTGATTAGGAACAAGTGGTGGAGAACTCATTCTCCTTTGCTGTTCATTTACATTTATGGAAATCAGGAAAAGCTGGTATGTATTCAGGAAAGAAATTTCAGGGTTTGTGTTCACCAGACAATACACTTGGATAAAGCTGAGAATCGCACTATAAATATGTGATGAAGAAGACAGACAGACAAGACGAGGTAGGAACTTCTCAATGGGATACCATTGAGATCTTGCACACGGAGCGAGGAGCAGGCCTTGTTTGTTTAACTGTACTTGCAAGAGTAGACAGGCTATCATCAAGCTGACAGAAGATGAATTAAAAGTGGAACTACACTGAACTGGAGCAAAGCATCTTTCAGTCAGAAAGTGGAAAGCACATGTCCCTGTCCAAGCACTAGAATCCATTTGAGGAGTTTAACAGGCTTTATAGTGAAAGATTCGCATGCCTACTTTGGTGACTAAAAAGGGGATTTAGGCTGAATTCAGACCTCTAAGCCCACGACAGCTGATCTATAATGTCCACACTCAGTCAGCTGCAGTTCTGCATATATAACCCAACTCTGGAAGTACTTTAAGCTTATTATCTGTGCAGCCTGTATCTCAATATGGTTTGACAATTCCTCTACATGACTAAAGTCAGTTGATGCAGAAGAAAAGCAACTCATCTAGGCTCCTCCTAAGTTCTGTTACAGTCTGAAGATGAGGCACTTAATTTCTCTCTTAGAACCCGGATGGACCTGTTCCTTTGCTATTCACAGAAAACATAATACTTGCAGATGTGACTGATTTCAGCAAATTCTGGCAGCAAGAGTCATCTTCATAAAACAGGTGGAAGTGAGACAGGCTTGCCTTCTGGTCAGGGGAAAGACTGAGGATATGCATTCAAACTGAGGTTAAACCTCAAAAGACTCAAACCGAAACCCCTCAATTCCTGCAAGTGTGCCCTGTCTGCTATGCAGTAGAATAGTCTGGGTTATCACCCCTTCCCATATTGGATCAAAACTAAGGCTATCAGACCAGAAAGGTGGTGTGTGCTTGTGTGGAGGGCAGCGGCTGGGGGTGTCACACAAGCAAAACACTATCTCGCTCTGTAGCCAGCTTAGGTTGAGGGGATTCAGCTTGAGAAGGGAACTCTGTGAGGGTTTTTTCCGACCACCAAGCAAATATGCAAGACACCAGCAAATGCATTTTAAAGAGAGTATTTTCTGGGTGGATAGGCACATGAAATGCAGAACACCAATTCCTCTCCTGAAAATAAATGAGCAAACATTCTTAACCAAATTTACTTAGGCTCCAAAGAGAAGCAGAAATCGAAATACAACCCATGCTTAAAGCTTCCCACTAGTTAGCGTAAGGCACCTCAGCACACCCCCTCTTGGGCTCACCTGCTAAGGTATCTGTCAATGATAGATGCTGTGAATCATCAACACTTAGTATTTGAGCATAGCAATATGATATAGGGGTGTAAGTATGAACTCTGATTTCTACCCGCTGAGCTCAGATCAGTCTAGTACACTCCTCTCTAACAGTTTGTTTAAGAATTTGTTTATGTTTTCTTTTAATTAAGTCTTTACCATTCAGTATTATTGCCTTTTATTTGCACACCAAAATGTGTGTACACTAATACAATAGAAAAAACTATTTCTGTAGGTCTTATTGTTTGAAGGGCTGTACTACTTTCTTTCAGTCTTATGCATATTTTACTGTCAAATACCTGCATAAATTGACTCAGATTAAAAAAATAATCCAATGTACATTTGTATAATGAACTTAACAGTTATTTTCATATTTCAGCTTCTTGTTGTATCGGGTTTGCGTGGCAAGGTTTTGGTAGCAGGGGGGCTACGGGGGTGGCTTCCGTGAGAAAATGCCAGAAGCTTCCCCCATGTCTGACAGAGTCGGTGCCAGCCAGCTCCAAGACAGCCATGGGCCAAAGCTGAGCCCATCAGCGATGGTGGTAGCGCCTCTGTAGGAACGTGTTTAAGAAGGGGGAAAAACTGCTGCACAACAGCAGCCAAGAGAGGAGTGAGAATATGTTAGCAAAAAGACTCTGCAGACACCAAGGCCAGTGAAGAAGGAGGGGGAAGAAGTGCACCAGGCGCTGGAGCAGAGCTTCCCCTGCAGCCCATGGTGAAGACCATGGTGAGGCAGGCTGTCCCCCTGCAGCCCATGGAAGTTAACGGTGGAGCAGATATGCACCTGCAGCCCCAGGAGGACCCTAAAACACAGCAGGTGGATGCACCTGAAGGAGGCTGTGACCCCGTGGAGAGACCACACTGGAGCAGGCTCCTGGTAGGACCTGTGGACCCGTGGAGAGAGGAGCCCATGCTGGAGCAGGTTTGCTGGCAGGACTTGTGACCCTGTGGGGGACCCACACTGGAGCAGTCTGTTCCTGAAGGACTGCACCCCATGGAAGGGAGGCATCCAGCCAAGGTGAATGAAGAACTTCGCCTCCCAAAGCTAACTGACATTGGAGAAGTTTGTGGAAGACTGTCTCCCATGGGTGGGACCCGCTGGAGCAGGGGAAGAGAGCGAGGAGTGATAGAGAGGCTTGGTGGGCACCTGGCATCCAGCCAAGGTGAACCCACCACAGTCATACAAAAGTAATTCTGATTCCAGTGACCTAATTAAGTAGATGTGACTATCAGGCACTAAGAGTATGATCCGAAGCCACTGACACCCAAGGTAGACAGTTTTTTGAGAGACTATACTCTGTTCCAGTACTCACTTTAGGCCTGATTCAAACTAAAATAGGGATTATAAATATTGTATTTGGTAAATTCAAGAAAGCGTATCTGTTAAAAATTTCCATAGTTAAAATAATGTTAGAATTTAGGTAATATTTATGAAGTAAAGTCTATCCATCAAACTGAACGAAAGGCAGAGTGAAAGACAACCCCACATATCAGCAGGCGAGTGGAAAACAAATCACTTTGCTATAAATTCCCTACTGTATTCAGGAGTCCTTCAGTGAAACCCCCTCCTTAGCACAAGGCAAAGCTGGGGACTCATCACCAACACCTGTTGGTGGGCAACTGCCACAAAGTCAAACCTCCCTACAGTGTTACCTTCTGACACCCAGATCATCTCTCCTTCCTGCAGGAGATCCACTGGTACCTCAAGTCCCATGCTGGAGAGAAGTGTGCAATGCCCTTTTTTTTTTCTTCTCTTAATAAACCAAACTTTACCAAGCCAGCCAAACTCTACTAGAAATTTGGTGATTTTTCAGTTCGCTGTCTTGCCATATTCAACAAAGACAATGACAATGAAATATCAAAGCAACTATATACTCAAACTTCATAAAATTCTACATAACTTAATTACTATATAGTAATGAGTAAAGGCATCTACTGTCACAACATTTCGTATCTCTGCGTGTTAGATAAAAATGTATCAAATTCGAAAATGTTGGACCTAATTAAATAGTTATTTTTTAAAAACTGCATTTTAAAGTCTTAAATCACACATTTAAAGATACTACTATTCAGTCATTTAGCAAAATTAAATTGGACAACTCAGAAATTCAAAATAAGGCCCATACCTGGGTTCTATTCCCTTGGCATTATATATCAAAGTCTATATACCATTAATGATTTTTTTTCTAGTTGCCTCAGAAATTGAACTATTTATACAAAGATGCATCACATTTCACATTTTTGAACATCCTTCTATTGCAGACAAGGAGAGGAAGCTTGAAAGACACCATGTCTTTCTTTTATATACACACACGAACCTGAACTCAAAAAAATACAATCAATTTCACCAAATACTTTATCCCGATACCAATAGTTCTATTAAAGCAATGACTCTGAACTATGGTGTGTGCAAGAAGTGCTGGAGGAGCAAAGGGAAGCAGAAAGAAAAGGAATATATTAAATGTCTTTTTTTCACCATAAGGAAGATGACAAATATTTTGGCAAATTTTGCATTGAAGGCTTAAATTATAAGAATGCAAAGAAAAAAACCAAACATAATGGTTCTATCTCTCTCTATTAGAAGTCTTCAATTTCTGGTATTGAAAAAATTAATGAATAATAATTTTTAAATATTTTCCCAGGAAGAAGTAAATATTTTTAGGAGTAAATTTTTTTTTTAACCTGCTATACTATGTTCACTATCCACTTGGTGATGTAATTTAAAAGAAACAAGCTTATTCTTATCAAACATGTGAAATACAAAATTTTATTTGCAGTGGCCTCTGAAGGCAATGGAACATCAATACAAAATTTGGATGTGTTCTTTTTAAGCTGTGTAACTGCATCTTGTTTCCCTTTATTTAATGTTTCTATACAAATAAAAGAACTACTAAAAAGCATGGACATTTTCATTTCTCAGACTCATACTAGATCTTTAAGGGCTTCTTTTAAGGAAGAGGTCCTAACTAATTAAATATCGGACAAGTATCAATGTCTTATATTCTATGAAATGAGAAACAAAATAGCTCCTTACTTGGTAACATCATTAAGGATTTAAAGCAGTATATGGAGCAAATTTGCTTCATCTCTATAGCTTATCCTTTGAGACAAAAAGGTGGCATAGGGAGGAAACATACTTTTTTAATAAATAGGATAATTTAAACTATACAGCACTTGTGGAA